>NC_079194.1:74448994-74673994 GCF_029499605.1 Hyla sarda | reverse complement strand
GATTCAAACTTTTAATAGGGGAGGAGTTAAATGATCTTTATTCACTTTTATTTTCCACTTTTTTTTTGCAGTGTTATAGGTCCCATAGGGACCTATAACACTGCACACACTGATCTTCTATGTTGATCACTGGTTTCTCATAAGAAACCAGTGATCAACGATTCTGCCGGATGACTGCTCATGCCTGGATCTCAGGCACTGAGCAGTCATTCGGCGATCGGACAGCGAGGAGACAGGAAGGGGCCCTCCCGCTGTCCTGTCAGCTGTTCGGGATGCCGCGATTAGCCGCGGCTATCCCGAACAGCCCAACTGAGCTAGCGGGAACTTTCACTTTCACTTTTAGCCGCGCGGCTCAGCTTTGAGCGCGCGGCTAAAGGGTCAATAGCGCGCGGCGCCGCGATCGGCGCTGCGCGCTATTAGAGGCGGGTCCCGGCTTCACTATGACGCCGGTCCCGCCATGATATGACGCGGGGTTACTGTGTAACCCCTCGTTATATCAGAAGAGCAGGACCAAGGACGTACCGGTACGTCCTTGGTCCTTAAGGGGTTAAAAATCATAACCCTTTCAATTTTCCACCTAAAAATCCATATTATGGCTTATTTTTTGCGTCGCCAATTCTACTTTGCAGTGACATTAGTCATTTTACCCAAAAATGCACGGCGAAACGGAAAAAAAAATCATTGTGTGACAAAATCGAAAAAAAAACGCCATTTTGTAACTTTTGGGGGCTTCCGTTTCTACACAGTGCATATTTCGGTAAAAATTACACCTTATCATTATTCTGTAGGTCCATACGGTTAAAATGATACCCTACTTATATAGGTTTGATTTTGTCGGACTTCTGGAAAAAATCATAACTACATGCAGGAAAATTTATACGTTTAAAAATGTCATCTTCTGACCCCTATAACTTTTTTATTTTTCCACGTACGGGGCGGTATGAGGACTCATTTTTTGCGCCGTGATCTGAAGTTTTTATTGGTATGATTTTTGTTTTGATATGACTTTTTGATCACTTTTTATTCATTTTTTAATGTTATAAAAAGTTACCAAAATACGCTTTTTTGGACTTTGGAATTATTTTGCGCGTACGCCATTGACCGTACGGCTTAATTAATGATATATTTTTATAGTTCGGACATTTACGCACGCGGCGATACCACATATGTTTATTTTTATTTTTTTTTACACTGTTTTATTTTTTTTATGGGAAAAGGGGGGTGATTCAAACTTTTATTAGGGAAGGGGTTAAATGACCTTTATTAACAATTTTTTTAAACTTTTTTTTTACAGTGTTATAGGTCCCATAGGGACCTATAACACTGCACACACTGATCTCTCATCCTGATCACAGGCGTGTATTAACACGCCTGTGATCAGTGTTATCGGCGCTTGACTGCTCCTGCCTGGATCTCAGGCACGGAGCAGTCATTCGTCGATCGGACACCGAGGAGGCAGGTAAGAGCCCTCCCGGTGTCCGATCAGCTGTTCGGGACGCCGCGATTTCACCGCGGCGGTCCCGAACAGCCCGACTGAGCAGCCGGGATACTTTCAGTTTCACTTTAGAAGCGGCGGTCAGCTTTGACCGCCGCTTCTAAAGGGTTAATACCGCACATCGCCGCGATCGGCGATGTGTGGTATTAGCCGCGGGTCCCGGCCGTTGATTAGCGCCGGAACCCACGCGATATGATGCGGGATCGCGGCGCGATCCCGCTTCATATCGCGGGAGCCGGCGCAGGACGTAAATATACGTCCTGCGTCGTTAAGGGGTTAATGGTGGCACAGTATATAGGGAATTAATAGATGAATGGTGGCACAGTATATAGGGAATTAATAGTGGCACAGTATATAGTTAATTAATAGTGGCACAGTATATAGGGAATTAATAGATGAATGGTGGCACAGTATATAGTTCATTAATAGTGGCACAGTATATAGTTAATTAATAGTGGCACAGTATATAGGGAATTAATAGATGAATGGTGGCACAGTATATAGTTCATTAATGGTGACACAGTATATAGGGAATTAATAGATGAATGGTGGCACAGTATATCGGGAATTAATAGATGAATGGTGGCACAGTATATAGGGAATTAATAGATGAATGGTGGCACAGTATATAGGGAATTAATAGATGAATGGTGGCACAGTATATAGGGAATTAATAGATGAATGGTGGCACAGTATACAGGGAATTAATAGATGAATGGTGGCACAGTATATAGGGAATTAATAGATGAATGGTGGCACAGTATATAGGGAATTAATAGATGAATGGTGGCACAGTATATAGGGAATTAATAGATGAATGGTGGCACAGTATATAGGGAATTAAAAGATGAATGGTGACACAGTATATAGGGAATTAATAGATGAATGTGGCACAGTATATAGGGAATTAATAGATGAATGGTGGCACAGTATATAGTTCATTAATGGTGGCACAGTATATAGGGCATTAATAGATGAATGGTGGCACAGTATATAGGGAATTAATAGATGAATGGTGGCACAGTATATAGGGAATTAATAGATGATTGGTGGCACAGTATATAGGGAATTAAGTGGAGGTAAGGTATATAATTAAAGGGAAACAGACAGGCTGTTTACTCGCACTAAACCCAATACACTAGGTTACAGTGTAGTATACAAAAATTGGTCTTTCCATTTTCTAGGTATTGCCCCACATTGCTAGTATGCGAAGTCAGTCTTGTGCGCAATGGAGGTGGAGCTTCCCGTCCTCCATCCTGTATGCTGTGCTATGCCTGGCCGGCTTTGTATATTTGTAATTCTTTCTTTTGCCAACTCTTGTATATTGTAGCATGTAAGCATATATTTGTGTGGTGTCCATCTCTTCAGTGTAAGAACCAGAGCTGTGTGGAAATTCCTGCATAAGGTGGGTGCTGGGTGATTGGTGATGGGTGCTGGTTGCTGGGTGATTGGTGCTGGGTGATTGGTGCTGGGTGATTGGTGATGGGTGATTGGTGCTGAGTGATTGGTGCTAGGTGATTGGTGCTAGGTGATTGGGGATGGGTGCTGGATGATTGGGGATGGGTGATTGGTGCTAGGTGATTGGTGCTGGGTGATTGGGGATGGGTGATTGGGGATGGGTGCTGGATGATTGGTGATGGGTGATTGGTGATGGGTGATTGGGGATGGGTGATTGGTGATGGGTGATTGGTGCTGGGTGATTGGTGCTGGGTGATTGGTGCTGGGTGATTGGTGCTGGGTGATTGGGGATGGGTGATTGGTGCTGGGTGATTGGGGATGGGTCCTGGGTGATTGGTGCTGGGTGATTGGTGCTGGGTGATTGGTGCTAGGTGATTGGTGCTAGGTGATTGGTGCTAGGTGATTGGTGCTGGGTGATTGGTGCTGGGTGATTGGGGATGGGTGCTGGATGATTAGGGATGGGTGATTGGTGCTAGGTGATTGGTGCTGGGTGATTGGGGATGGGTGATTGGGGATGGGTGATTGGGGATGGGTGCTGGATGATTGGTGATGGGTGATTGGTGCTGGGTGATTGGTGCTGGGTGATTGGTGCTGGGTGATTGGTGCTGGGTGATTGGTGCTGGGTGATTGGGGATGGGTGATTGGGGATGGGTGATGGGTGATTGGTGATGGGTGATTGGTGATGGGTTCTGTCATATAGAGGTCAGACCGGGGCATATAGGGGGAGATTTATTAAAACCTTTGCAGAGGAAAATCCTTCTGCAAAACGATCTGATTGGTTGCTATGGGTGACTGCACCGATCTTTCTCTGCACAGGTTTTGATAAATCTCCTCTATAATACAGTATATTATAGGGCAGCTGTCACATGTTTTCTGTAAATAAGACTGACAGCACAGCCAAAGTGTATATACTCATGGCAGACCTCAGAGAAACTGTTCTTGACTCGATTTTACAAAAACACCAACTTTTATGGGGGCTAGGAATGTAGAGGAGGCCTGGCGGGAGTCCACTGTGTCCCTGGGCCGCAGCACATCTGCCCATTAAGTCTGGCAGACGTTTTTTAAATTATGAAAAGTGCCCTCTTTTTTACTTGAGCCCCTGCCCTCCAATATGTCTGTGCACGTCCCTGCACACATGATATATACACAGACATCATACACACATGATATATACACAGACATCATACACACATCATATATACACAGACATCAGACACACATCATATATACACAGACATCATACACACATGATATATACACAGACATCATACACACATGATATATACACAGACATCATACACACATGATATATACACAGACATCATACACACATCATATATACACAGACATCAGACACACATGATATATACACAGACATCATACACACATGATATATACACAGACATCATACACACATGATATATACACAGACATCATACACACATGATATATACACAGACATCATACACACATGATATATACACAGACATCATACACACATGATATATACACAGACATCATACACACATCATATATACACAGACATCATACACACATCACACATACACAGACATCATACACACATCATATATACACAAACATCATACACACATGATATATACACAGACATCATACACACATCACACATACACAGACATCATACACATCATATATACACAAACATCATACACACATCATATATACACAGACATCATACACACATCATATATACACAGACATCATACACACATCATATATACACAAACATCATACACACATCATATATACACAGACATCATACACACATCATATATACACAGACATCATACACACATCATATATACACAAACATCATACACACATCATATATACACAAACATCATACACACATCATATATACACAGACATCATACACACATCATATATACACAGACATCATACACACATGATATATACACAGACATCATACACACATGATATATACACATACATCATACACACATGATATATACACAGACATCATACACACATGATATATACACAGACATCATACACACATGATATATACACAGACATCATACACACATGATATATACACAGACATCATACACACATGATATATACACAGACATCATACACACATCATATATACACAGAGATCATACACACATCATATATACACAGACATCAGACATACATCATATATACACAGACATCATACACACATCATATACACAGACATCATACACACATCACATATACACAGACATCATACACACATCACATATACACAGACATCATACACACATCATATATACACAGACATCATACACACATCATATATACACAGACATCATACACACATCATATATACACAGACATCATACACACATCATATACACAGACATCATACACACATCACACATACACAGACATCATACACATCATATATACACAAACATCATACACACATCATATATACACAGACATCATACACACATCATATATACACAGACATCATACACACATCATATATACACAGACATCATACACACATCATATATACACAGACATCATACACACATCATATATACACAGACATCATACACACATCACACATACACAGACATCATACACACATCATATATACACAAACATCATACACACATGATATATACACAGACATCATACACACATCATATATACACAGACATCATACACACATCATATATACACAGACATCATACACACATCATACACACAGACATCATACACACATCATATATACACAGACATCATACACACATCATATATACACAGACATCATACACACATCATATATACACAGACATCATACACACATCATATACACAGACATCATACACACAGACATCATACACACATCACATATACACAGACATCATACACACATCACATATACACAGACATCATACACACATCATATATACACAGACATCATACACACATCATATATACACAGACATCATACACACATCATATACACAGACATCATACACACATCACACATACACAGACATCATACACATCATATATACACAAACATCATACACACATCATATATACACAGACATCATACACACATCATATATACACAGACATCATACACACATCATATATACACAGACATCATACACACATCATATATACACAGACATCATACACACATCACACATACACAGACATCATACACACATCATATATACACAAACATCATACACACATGATATATACACAGACATCATACACACATCATATATACACAGACATCATACACACATCATATATACACAGACATCATACACACATCATACACACAGACATCATACACACATCATATATACACAGACATCATACACACATCATATATACACAGACATCATACACACATCATATATACACTCACACCATACACACATCTGCACTAAAGAAAAATAAGGGGGAAGTCGGTCTGTCCCTGCTAGCCCGATACAGGGCTAAATCTATGAATAATTCACCTGCCTGGCGCCCAAAACTACTTGTCCCGGGCGTCGGACGATAGGATTTCCACATCCCTGATATACATAACATGCATAATATAAAAGGATCCTGCATGTCAGATGCCATGAGCCCAGCAGAGGTGAGTAGATTAGGCATGTTAGGGTCTCATCCGACAAGAAGCCGCCTCCGTGTGGTGGATGGGGACACGTTTTGATCAAAAAGTGCGCTAAGAGCCTCTATTTTTTGACCAAGAGAGCTGCTGCTGCAACCTTCTTTTTTGTATACTTTATATACATACAATTGAAATTATATTGTTCATAAAATGGTGTAAATCTCTTTTATTGAGTAACGAAAACTGAGATTGGGAACCTTTTCAAAAATGTATTTTCTTTCTTTCCTATTATATTAAAAAAAAACTCTACACATAAAATGTATATAAACTATATACTCCTTATCGACCGCCAGTTTATAGAATCATTGGGGGAGATTTCTCATTAGGGTCTATGGTAGACACAGATCTGCCCCTTTACACCTCTTGTCTAACTCTCTTGCTCAAAAATTTACAAAAGTTGTGCACGTCCTTTGATAAATTTTACACAAATATAGAAACACCCCCCTGGCTCTACCGTACACTCCTCTATCTCCACGGCACTGCTCACATAGCTAGAAGTGCTGGAGCAGCAGTGTGCACCAAACAAAACTCTGCATAATAGTAAAATCATAAATATTTATAAAGCAGACAGAGGGGAGATTCTCAAAGAATTTTGCGGCACAAAAAAATCAATTTTGCGCCAAAATTTGGGTGCAAAAAGTATCGAACACATTTTCAAAGAGTTTTGTGCCGTGGTTTACACCGTTCACGTCAGTTTTGTAAAAGTGGGCATGTCCACGTATATTTTTTGCTTTACATATATAAAGCAAAGGGGTGAGAGTCCAGTTTACACAGAAATTGTGTTGTAGTTTTACTGTTTTTGTGTTTTTTTTTCTTAGTTTTTTGGGGAAAAGGTGTTATTTAAGTAATTCTAAAAAAAAAAAAAAAAAAAAACATTATTATTGAAAAATGGTACTAAAATATATATATATATATATATATATATATATCTTTTTTTTTTTTCTTGGTCACTGCACCTGCACTCACATTTAAGCTCAGAAAGTGGTTCCTGGTTTTCACCAGAGCCCGCCGCAAGGCGGGATGGACTTGCTGCGGCGGTAACCACCAGGTCGTATCCCCCAGTAGCAACTCGACCTCACTGGTGGCTGATATGGCGTGGTACACAGGGAGCAGGCAGGAGCGTAGTCGGACGTAGCAGAGGTGAGGGCAGGCGGCAAGGATTCAAAGGCGAGTAGACAGTAGCAAGGGTATGGCAACAGGCAAGGCAGATTACATAGTGTGGAACACTTTCTCAAAGGCACTAGGGCACAAAGATCCGTCAAGGGCAGGAAGGGGCAGGTGCATTTTATAGGGAAGAACCAGTGGAATTTGTGGAACCAGCGCACCAATTATTGGTGCGCTGGCCCTTTAAATTTACTGAAGACGGCGCACGCGTGCCCTAGAGAGCGGGACCGCGCGCGCCGGGACACGGGAGGACAGAGCACCACGCGAGGAGCGGGTAAGGAGGACAGGGACGCGGCGCGTGAGCGGGGACCAGCCGCCATGCGTCTCTGCTACTGTGGGACCTGCGCTCCCGGTCAGTGCATCTGACCGGGAGACGCTGGGACCCAGTAACAGCGGGCAGAAGCAGCAGCAACTCTGGTCCGGAGGTAATGACTGGAGCGCTCGCTGTAACAATAGTGGCTGAATGGCACAACGTGGAGGTGTTGGCAGCATGAGGACACCATATAGTGGCTGAATGACACAGTGTGGATATGTTGGCAGCATGAAGAGACCATATAGTGGATGAATGGCACAGCCTGGAGTTGCCAGCAGCATGAGTAGGCAGTAGGCATTTACAATCCCTAATATTAAAAGATGAATTAAGAAATTTAAACTGAAGATTTTGGATAGCGGGTGCTACCTATCAGAAAATTTGAATTCCCCAGACCCAGGCCCAGCAGCGGCATCAGTAAACCATATATTGCCTGAATGACACAGCCTGGAGTTGGCTGATGCATGAGTTCACACCAGGGCTTCACAATCCCTAAGAAAAAACACAACAGTTTTAGACATTTTTGAAGAACATTTTGGATAGCGGGTGCTACCTATGAGAAAATTTGAAATTCCCAGACCCAGGCCCAGCAGCAGCATCAGTAAACCATATATTGCCTGAATGACACAGCCTGTAGTTGTCTGATGCACGAGTACACAGCAAGGCTTCACAATCCCCCACAAAAACACAACAGTTTTAGAAATGTTTCAAAAAGATTTTGGATCGCGGGTGCTACCTATGAGAAAATTTGAAATTCTCAGACCCAGGCCCAGCAGTGCCATCATTTTTTGATTTGAAATTTAAATCAAACTTTGAGTGTCCCGGACCCCAGCATGTGGGTACAAAGGACCAAATATAACAAGCCCCCACAGGGCTCATGTGGCCGTGAGATGTAGGCGCAACGTCTCCATTGCCCTGACCTGCCATTGTTTCCAAAACATTTCGCCAAGGCAAACCACGTGAAGAACAGTGTGACACCGCCGTGCCCTGCACACATGGTATGCTGGAGGGCCACCTAGATTTGGACGTGCAGTGGCGGCCGAGGACACGGTGGAGGATGAGGAGGCGGCATCGAAACTGTAACAGGACCAACTGCCTGAGAGTGAGAGCATGGAGGAGGAAGCGGTGTGACCTGTCCAAGTTGATGTTGTGGCTGTGCAGGAACCACATTTACCCAGTGGGCCGTAAAAGACAAGCATTGTCCCTGCCCGTAGATACAGCTCCACACATCGGCGCTGCCGTGCACTTTTGAACACACCAACAGGCTCAAGGACTGGCCCACCTTCCCTTGTACAAAATTATGCAGGGCTGGTACTGCCTTCTTCGCAAAGAAATGACGGCTTGGGACTCTCCACCTCGGCTCGGCACAAGCTATCAATTCTCTGAAAGTTGCAGAGTCCACCACTTGAAAAGGGAGGGACTGTAACACCAGCAACTTGGACAGGAGCACATTCAACTTCTGTGCCGTTGGATGAGTGGGCACATACTGTTGTCTCTTGGACATGGCTTTGCCGATGGATTGTTGGCGGAATGGCTGACTAAAAGCGGGAGAAGCAGGAGCGACAGAAGGAGGGTTTGACACACAGCTCCCTTCGGCTGAGGTGCTGGAGCCTTGGCTGGATGAAGGAGGGAGCGGATGGCCACTGGGTGATGCAGCAGGCAGGACCCCTACATCGGAGCCATGGTTCTCCCAGGCCGCTTTATGGTGGCGAAGCATGTGTTGACACAGGGCCGTGGTGCCGACATTGGGACCCTGGCCACGCTTCACCTTCTGCCGACAGATCTTGCATGTGGCTACGTGAACCTCCTCCGGATGCCTGATGAAAAACTGCCACACTGCCGAGTAGCTGATTTTCCCATCCACAGTCCGCATTAATTGACTGCTACTGGCGCCGTCTCCAGGAACCCCTGTTCCACTACCTTCCGGAAAGGTAGGCTGCCGCGAAGCAGGCGGTCTCCCCCGGGCACGTTTGGCTCCAAAATTTCCACTCCTGCCACCACGCTGACTTCCAACTGTGCTATCGCCTTGATGCCTCAAGGGCAACCTGCAACTCTCTTCTCCTGGTGATGATGAAGCCCCTTCTGCACCCGTCTCCCAATTGTGATCGGCTTCATCATCATCAACAGGTGTGTGCACGTCACTGATGTCCTCCTCAGGTTCCCCAACAGTGTCTGCTTCAGGACCCTGAACCCTTGCAACACCACCTCCCACGTCACTCTCCGCATCACTACTTGGCCGCCTAACGGAGCAAGCGGCGCATGTCTCCTCCTCCTTCTTGGCTGGCCAGTAGCTGCTGACTGTCCTCTATTGGATCGTCCTCAGTAAATAGTGGAGCTGAACCCACACCATAAGATACTTCATTAGGAGAGAGAACAGCATAGGACAAAGGCAATGGGAGGACAGGGACTGCTCCGGGCCATGCCAACTGAGGGTTGCGTCTGAGGAACCCACCGACTGTTGACTGGGGGTGTCAGATGTCACTTGTGATGATGTGGATGAGCGTGTTAACCAATCAACGACGGCAGATGGGTTGCTGGTCGAGACACGACCGCTGGCTGATAATGGGAGCTAAGGCCTCTCGCTGTGACTCCTGCTGCCACTCGCCCCTAGTCTGCTGCCAACTCTGCCTGAAGTATTTAGACCTCTTCCACTCCTCTGTGCACGTCCTGGCACTTATCTGCCTGACATACTTAGTGCGTTTATGAGGGTATTACAATACGCTACACTACTCTAAGGACGCAGGACGTAAATGTACGTCCTGGTGAGGTGGTACTTAACGCACCAGGACGTACATTTACGTCCTAAGCATAACCGCGGGCATTGGAGCGATGCCCGTGTCATGCGCGGCTGATCCCGGCTGCTGATCGCAGCCAGGGACCCGCCGGCAATGGCCGACGCCTGCGATCTCGCGGGCATCCGCCATTAACCCCTCAGGTGCCGGGATCAATACAGATCCCGGCATCTGCGGCAGTTCGCGATTTAAATGAACGATCGGATCGCCCGCAGCGCTGCTGCGGGGATCCGATCATTCATAACGCCGCACGGAGGTCCCCTCTCCTTCCTCCGTGCGGCTCCCGGCATCTCCTGCTCTGGTCTGAGATCGAGCAGACCAGAGCAGGAGATGACCGATAATACTGATCTGTTCTATGTCCTATACATAGAACAGATCAGTATTAGCAATCATGGTATTGCTATGAATAGTCCCCTATGGGGACTATTCAAGTGTAAAAAAAAATGTAAAAAAATGTAAAAGTAAAAGTAAAAAAAAAAGTGAAAAATCCCCTCCCCCAATAAAAAAGTAAAACGTCCGTTTTTTCCTATTTTACCCCCAAAAAGCATAAAAAACATTTTTTATAGACATATTTGGTATCGCCGCGTGCGTAAATGTCCGAACTATTAAAATAAAATGTTAATGATCCCGTACGGTGAACGGCGTGAACGAAAAAAAAATAAAAAAGTCCAAAATTCCTACTTTTTTAATACATTTTATTAAAAAAAAATTATAAAAAATGTATTAAAAGTTTTTTATATGCAAATGTGGTATCAAAAAAAAGTACAGATCATGGCGCAAAAAATGAGCCCCCATACCGCCACTTATACGGAAAAATAAAAAAGTTAGAGGTCATCAAAATAAAGGGATTATAAACGTACTAATTTGGTTAAAAAGTTTGTGATTTTTTTTAAGCGCAACAATAATATAAAAGTATGTAATAATGGGTATCATTTTAATCATATTGACCCTCAGAATAAAGAACACATGTCATTTTTACCATAAATTGTACGGCGTGAAAACAAAACCTTACAAAATTAGCAAAATTGCATTTTTCGTTTTAATTTCCCCACAAAAATAGTGTTTTTTGGTTGCGCCATACATTTTATGATATAATGAGGGATGTCATTACAAAGGACAACTGGACGCGCAAAAAACAAGCCCTCATACTAGTCTGTGGATGAAAATATAAAAGAGTTATGATTTTTAGAAGGCGAGGAGGAAAAAATGAAAACGTAAAAATTAAATTGTCTGAGTCCTTAAGGCCAAAATGGGCTGAGTCCTTAAGGGGTTAAACAGTATTTGTCTAGAACAGCAGCAGGTGATTACTTACGGCTGTCCTTTCACAGTATGTAGGCCCTTTACAGATTAACAGGTACAAGATGGTACAGTACTTGGATGTACCTATGCGGTATGCACTGATGAGGGCAGTAATATGTGCAACTATACGCAGAAAAAACTCAGTATTTTTTAAAACCACCAGCCGGTGAATACTATTGTTTGGACTTTGACAGTATGTAGCCCCTTGACAGATTAACAGGTACAAGATGGTACACTACTTGGATGTACCTATGCGGTATGCACTGATGAGGTCAGCAATATGCGCAACTATACGCAGAAAAAACTCTGTATTTTTTTAAAACACCAGCCGGTGAATACTATTGTTTGGACTTTGACAGTATGGAGCACCTTGACAGATTAACAGGTACTAAATGGTACAATACTTGGATGTACCTATGCGGTATGCACTGATGAGGGCAATAATATGCGCAACTATACGCAGAAAAAATAAGTATTTTTTAAAAACACCAGCAGGTGATTACTTTTGCCAGGAGTCAGGACTTTCCCTGTATCTAGACTTGTCACAGATACAGAATAGTAGACTGCTTTGATGTAGGCCTGTGTTATGCACATATGAGGGCAGACAAATGCACTACAGTCCGCTGAAAAAGAACGTATTTGCACACTCTTCACACAATTCTGAGCAGCAGATTATTTCTGAAGCAAAAAAAATACTGAATTGCGCTGAAAAATTAGGTGGTAAGATGGTTGATAAAGTTCAGGCAGCTTGTTGATCTGTATGAGGCCCCTCTCTGCTGCAATGCTCAATAACATGAATAGGAGGTTTAGCTATCAATGATCCTTCTCAGTGTAACAGCACAGCACTCTGCACTCCTACCTTTCCCCAATGCTGATGTGACTAGCAGTTGCAGTGTAACGCTGTGGTATAAGCTAGTCAGACACACGCAGTCCCGTTCTCTCTATCTTTGAGTGCATAGATGAAATGAAGAGAGGCAAGATGGCTGCTGATTATATAGGGCTGTGACATCACATGGGTCAATGAATGCTGATAGGCTGCATCTCACATGTGATTCAGAAAAAGGAGAGAAATCTTCCTAAAATGTGTAACCCAATTTCTCTCGAGTAAGGAAATACCTCATATGTGTATGTCAAGTGTTCGGCGGGTGCACTAGAGGGCTCAGAAGGGAAGGAACGACAGAGGGATTTTGGAGAGTGAGTTTTTCTGAAATGGTTTTTGGGGGCATGTTGCATTTAGGAAGCCCCTATGGTGTCAGGACAGCAAAAAAAAAAAAAAACACATGGCATACTATTTTGGAAACTACACCCCTCAAGGAATGTAACAAGGGGTCTAGTGAGCCTTAACACCCCACAGGGGTTTCACGACTTTTCGTTAAATTTGGACGTATAAATTATTTTCTTTTTTTTTCCACTAAAATTCTAGATTTCCCCTAAATGTTAAATTTTTACAAGGGTTAATAGGAGAAAATGCCCCCCATAATTTGTAACCCCATCTCTTCTGAGTATGGAAACACCACATATGTGGATGTCAAGCGCTCTGTTGGCGCACTACAATGCTCAGAAGAGAAGGAGTCATATTTGGCTTTTGCAAATCTAATTTTGCTGAAATGGTTTTGGGGGGGCATGTCCCATTTAGGAAGCCCCTATGGTGCCAGGACAGCAAAAAAAAAAAAACCCACATGGCATACTATTTTGGAAACTACACCCCTCAAGGAACGTAACAAGGGGTACAGTGAGCCTTAACACCCCACAGGTGTTTGACGACTTTTTTTTTTTAACTAAAATGCAGTTTTTCCTAAAATTTTACATTTTTACAAGGTGTAATAGAAGAAAATGTCCCCCAAAATGTCTAACCCCATCTCTTCTGAGTATGGAAGTACCCCATGTGTGGATGTCAGTGGCTCTGCTGGCGCACTACAATGCTCAGAAGAGAAGGAGTCACATTTTGCTGAAATGGGGGGGCATGTCACATTTAGTGCCAGAACAGCAAAAAAAAAAAAAAATTGTAAATACATTTCTTTGGAGTAAGGACATACCTCATATCTGGGCGTAGATCGGCTCTGCTCACTGGTCACGGAGGAACAGGAGGGCAGTCATGGGCCTGGAGCTTCTAGACAGGTGCCTATGGAGCCAGAACAGTGGGACCCCCCCTCAAGGGGCATTATATGGGGTACACTAATAACTAACAAGGGGTACAGTGGGACATAAAATTATAAAACAGGTTATGTTCCCAGAATGATGACCCAGAGCATAGCCAAAACTAAAAAAAATATGCCCACCCCAAACCCTATGCTCTGAATCATCATTCTGGGAATGTGACGTGTGTGGCCTTCCCTAACCTGTTGCCTCAAATGCGCACCCGCTCAGGTGGAGAGAGCGCGCTGCGCATTTGAGGCAACATAAAAAGTCCCCGATGATAGTGACTCAGTGATCCATGACCATTTTTGGAAAAAAAATACCCCATAGGTCTTATCAGTTTTTTCTTTTTTTGTTTTTTTTATGAAATAGTTTTTTTTGGGCAATTTAGTGGTTTTATGTGGTTAAAATTTGGAATGTACTCTGGACTTGGTACATTGGGGTCAAATTATGGAAAATTTAAATGAAGAGGGAAAATGTAGTACTCCATGGAAGTGTGATACTCCCTGAAGCAGTCCTTAATGCAGAGGCCCGGATGATCGGGGCAAGTGTCACACTGAGTGGTGGTGTCCTTCCGTATCCCCCTCCTGTTACACACTCTGCATTTTTTTTTGGGATTGTCCCTTCTTTCCAGTGTGGGGGACCTCACCTGGAAAGTGTTGGCCTGGGACGATCCTGGCACCTATAACTCCAGTTTTTGGGAAGTCTGGCCTGCTCTTTCCCGGTCAGCAAAGATCAAGACCTTTAGGACTTCTTCTTGGAACTGGAGGTACGTCCCTGTGTTGCCAGCGTTCCGGTACAGTACAAAAGAGTTGTACATGGCAACCTGTACCATGTAGACCGCAACTTTTTTGTACCATACACGTGTCTTCCCCATGGCCATGTATGGCTTGAGGACTTGATCTGAGAGATCAACTCCCCCCATATACTGATTGTAGTCCAGAATACAATCAGGCTTGAGGACCGTTGTTGTGGTACCTTGCACAGGGACAGATGAGCTGCCGTTACCATGAATAGTGGCCAGCATAAGGACATCCCTCTTATCCTTATACTTGACCAGCAACAGGTTTTTATAGGTAAGGGCACGGGACTCACCCTTGGGAATAGGTGTCTGGATCAAATTTAGAGGGATGCCTCTCTGGTTTCTCCACACGGTCCCACAAGCAGACGTGGATCTGGCGGCAAGGGATGTGAAGAGAGGGATGCTGGTATAAAAGTTGTCCACGTACACGTGGTAACCCTTATCCAGCAATGGGTACATAAGGTCCCAAACGATTTAGCCGCTAACACCCAGAGTGGGGGAACAATCTGGGGGTTCAATACGGGAATCTCGTCCCTCATAAACCCTAAACTTGAGAGTGTACCCGGAGGTACTCTCACAAAGTTTATAGAGCTTCACGCCATACCGCGCCCTCTTTGAGGGAATATACTGGCGGAAGATGAGTCTCCCCTTAAATCTGATAAGAGACTCATCAACTGAGAGCTCCCTAAGCGGTACGTAGGCCTCCAAAAATTTGGCCCCAAAGTGATGGATGACCGGCCTCACTTTGTTAAACCGGTCATGGGCGGGATCACCTCGGGGTGGACATGCCTCATTATCTGCATAATGAAGGCATTTCCAAATAGCCTCAAACCGCTTACGTGTCATAGCCATACTGTACAGCGGGGCCTGGTAGAAGAGGGGGGGGGGGCGGGGGAGTGTGTAGTGAGTGCTTAGTGTAACTATGTATAACGGTGTGTGATTAGTAATCACACACCGTTATGTGAGAAAAAAAAAAAAGGTGGGGTGGGGGGGGGGGGGCAAATCGCAGCGCCCTGAACCCCTAATAGGGCCCGGGTCACGCTAAAAAAAGATCAGGCGTACTCTTGAGCCCTATTAGGGGGTCAGGGGGGGGGATTTTTTTTTTTTTTTTACTTTTATTTTACTTTTTACCCTACCTTTCCCTGGGCTGTATTCTTTCCCTGATCTATGGGGGGCTTCTTTCCTTCTGTGGGGGCTCCGATCTCAGCAGAGGGGGGGTCCCAATCTTCCTCCAGCAGCTCTGACCGCTGACTGAACCCAGCCAGCCGCGGGAGCTGCAGGAGGATGCGGTTAACCCCTCCCCTGCCGGCTGCTATTGGCTGGACGATCGTCCAGCCAATAGCAGCTCTCTTGGGGGGTGGTGAAATCGCCACCTCCCCATAGATACAGTAGGTGATAGGGGGTGTATTCTACACCCCCGATCATCTTGTATCTCCGGGTCATCGGGTCACACGTGATCCGTAAGACCGGGAATTGCGCAAATCGCAAGTGCGATTTCACTTGTGATTTGCGCCGATCGCCGACATGGGGTGGTCTGATGACCCCCCTCGGCATTTTCGCGGGGTGCATGCTGATTGATATCAGCAGTCACCCCAGTCCGATCCCTGCCCAGCACGTGGCAGGGACCGGAATTCCCACGGGCATACCTGTACTCCCTGGGTCCTTAAGACCCAGGTACAGAAGGCATATGCATACACCCTAGGTCCTGTACGGGTTAAAGGGGTACTCCGGTGGAAAAACATTTTTTTTCTTTTTTAAATCAACTGGTGCCAGAAAGTTAAACATATTTGTAAATACTTCTATTAAAAAAAATCTTAATCCTTCCTGTATTTATTAGGTGCTGAATACTAGAGAGGAAATTATTTTCTTTTTGGAATGCTCTCTGATGACATCACGAACACACTGCTCTCTGCTGATGTTATTATAATAATAAGTCTTTATTTTTTGTTGTCCTTAGTGGGATTTGAACCCAATGCCCCAGCACTGCAAGGAAGCAGTACTAACCACTAAGCCACCATGCTGCCCTTAGCATACATCTGCTATGCACGGTTGCTAAAATGGACAGAGATGTCAGCAGAGAGCACTGTGGTCGTGATGTCATCAGTGTTCCAAAAAGAAAGGAATTTCCTCTGTAGCATTCAGCAGCTAATAAGTACTGGAAGGATTAAGATTTTTTAATAGAAGTAATTTACAAATATGTTTAACTTTCTGGCACCAGTTGATTTAAAAAAGAAAAAAATAGTTTTTCCACCGGAGTACCCCTTTAAATTCCCGGCGCTCTGCCAGGGCCGTCGCCTACCCCGCCGGGGCCGATCCGAGGACCTCACTAAACCATCCAATCGGTAGTAGAGACAGGCGGTGTGTACAAAGGGCAGGGACTTAATGAACCCGAGCTTATGACCCGCACTTAGTTGGAATTCTTCTTTCATTGCAAATAATTGCAATCCCCTATCACGGACGGGGTTCATCAGGTTATCCGCACTTGTCAGTGAAGGATAGACACACACTGGTCCGTTCAGTGTAGCGCGCGTGCAGCCCCGGACATCTGAGGGCATCACACACCTGTTATTGCTCGATCTCACGATTGATCATGCAATGCAAGTGGTTATGAAAGCCTCTTGGGTACTGGTGATGCCTACTCCTGACTGCTACTGTGTCTTTCAGGAACTACTTGCCTTCATGATGCTTCTGGGCTTTGGCCTTTAATTTTAGGAATTTGGAAATGGATACATACATGCTTAATTTAAATTTCAGCATTTATGGTGCAATGTATGGGGTTATTAAACCCTCTTGTTTTTTTCAAATTTTCTGATAATTTTCTCAGTAATAGACTTGAATTTTCCAGAAGAATAACCATTACACCATTGAATGCTTGTTGTGTGTGATTTTTTAATTAACATTTTCAAAAATAATATGGAAATGGATGAACTCTGCTTCTTTATTTCAGAAAACATTACTTTAGAGAAGAATGTCTGTTACGCCGAGCGCTCCGGGTCCCCGCTCCTCCCCGGAGCGCTCACGGCGTCTCTCTCCCTGCAGCGCCCCGGTCAGTCCCGCTGACCGGGAGCGCTGCACTGTCATGGCCGTTGGGGATGCGATTCGCACAGCGGGACGCGCCCGCTCGCGAATCGCATCCCAGGTCACTTACCCGTCCCGGTCCCCTGCTGTCATGTGCTGGCGCGCGCGGCTCCGCTCTCTAGGGCGCGCGCGCGCGCCAGCTCTCTGAGACTTAAAGGGCCAGTGCACCAATGATTGGTGCCTGGCCCAATTAGCTTAATTGGCTTCCACCTGCTCCCTGGCTATATCTGTTCACTGCCCCTGCACTCCCCTGCCGGATCTTGTTGCCCTTGTGCCTAGTGAAAGCGTTCCCTTGTGTGTTCCTAGCCTGTGTTCCAGACCTCCTGCCGTTGCCCCTGACTACGATCCTTGCTGCCTGCCCTGACCTTCTGCTACGTCCGACCTTGCTCTTGCCTTATCCCTTGTACCATGCCTATCTCAGCAGTCAGAGAGGTTGAGCCGTTGCCGGTGGATACGACCTGGTTGCTACCGCCGCTGCAAGACCATCCCGCTTTGCGGCGGGCTCTGGTGAAAACCAGTAGCTACTTAGAACCGGTCCACCGACACGGTCCTCGCCAAACCCTCTCTGACACAGAGGATCCACCTCCAGCCTGCCGATCCGTGACAATGTCTTTTTGTGGTCCACCGTCCTGCATTATAGAGTCTTCTGGATGTGCGCTTGTTCTTAAACAAAGGTACAAAAAAAAAAAAAAAAAAGCCTGTCAGGGCAATGGAGACGTTGCACCTACATCTCATGGCCACATGAGCCTGGGGGGGCTTGTTGGATTTGGTCCTTCGTACCCACACGCTGGGGTCCGGGACACTCAAAGTTTGATTTACATTTTAAATTAAAAAATCAGACATTTCAATGGTCTCCTCATGCATCAGTCAACTCTCATAGGTAGCACCCGCTATCCAAAATCTTCTTCATACATTTATAAAATTGTTGTGTTTTTTGGGGGGGATTATGAAGCCCTGCTGTGTACTCGTGCATCAGCCAACTCCAGGCTGTGTCATTTAGGCAATATATGGTTTACTGATGCCGCTGCTGGGCCTGGGTCTGGGAATTTCAAATTTTCTAATAGGTAGCACCCACTATCCAAAATCTTTTTCAAAAATTGTTGTGTTTTGTGTGGGGGATTGTGAAGCCCTGGTGTGTACTCATGCATCAGCCAACTCCAGGCTGTGTCATTCAGGCAATATATGGTTTACTGATGCCGCTGCTGGGCCTGGGTCTGGGAATTTGAAATTTTCTCATAGGTGGCATCCGCTATCCAAAATCTTCTTCAAAAATTTCAAAAATGGTAGTTTTTTCTTAGGGATTGTGAAGCCCTGGTGTGTACTCATGCTGCTTCCTGCTACACTCTGTCAGCCCGTTGGTCCTGTGAAAGTGTGCGACTCTACCTCCACATCCTCCACTGTGTCCAAAGCCTCCACTGCTTGGACAAGTCTCAGTGGCCCTTCAGCATACCATGTGTGCAGGGCATGGCGGTGTTGCACTGTTCTTCACATGGTTTGCCTTGGCTCTACCTCCACATCCTCCACTGTGTCCAAAGCCTCCACTGCTTGGACAAGTCTCAGTGGCCCTTCAGCATACCATGTGTGCAGGGCACGGCGGTGTTGCACTGTTCTTCACATGGTTTGCCTTGGCGAAAAGTCTTGGAAACAATAGCCGGATAGGGCAATGGAGACGTTGCGCCTACATCTCACGGCCACATGAGCCCTGTGGGGGCTTTTTGCATTTGGTCCTTTGTACCCACACACTGGGGTCCGGGACAATCAAAGTTTGATTGAAATTTTAAATTAAAAAATCTGAAATTTCAATGGTTTCCTCATGCATCAACCAACTCCAGGCTGTGTTATTCAGGCAACATATGGTTTACTGATGGTGCTGCTGGGCCTGGGAATTTCAAATTTTCTCATTAGTAGCAGCCGCTATCCAAAATCTTTTTTTTTAAATTCTAAAAATGTTGTGTTTTTTGGGGGGCATTGTGAAGCCCTGCTGTGTACTCGTGCATCAGCCAACTCCAGGCTGTGTCATTCAGTCAATGTATGGCGCTGCTGGGCCTGGGAATTTCAAATTTTCTCATAGGTAGCACCCGCTATCCAAAATCTTTTTCAAACATTTCAAAAAAATGTTGTGTTTTTTGGGGGGGGATTGTGAAGCCCTGGTGTGTACTCGTGCATCAGCCAACTCCAGGCTGTGTCATTCAGGCAATATATGGTTTACTGATGCCGCTGCTGGGTCTGGGAATTTGAAATTTTCTCATAGGTGGCACCCGCTATCCAAAATCTTCTTCAAAAATTTCAAAAATGGTAGTTTTTTCTTAGGGATTGTGAAGCCCTGGTGTGTACTCATGCTGCTTCCTGCTACACTCTGTCAGCCCGTTGGTCCTGTGAAAGTGTGCGACTCTACCTCCACATCCCCCACTGTGTCCAAAGCCTCCACTGCTTGGACAAGTCTCAGTGGCCCTTCAGCATACCATGTGTGCAGGGCATGGCGGTGTTGCACTGTTCTTCACATGGTTTGCCTTGACTCTACCTCCACATCCTCCACTGTGTCCAAAGCCTCCATTGCTTGGACAAGTCTCAGTGGCCCCTTCAGTATACCATGTGTGCAGGGCATGGCGGTGTTGCACTGTTCTTCACATGGTTTGCCTTGGCGAAAAGTCTTGGAAACAATAGCCGGTCAGGGCAATGGAGACATTGCGCCTACATCTCACAGCCACATGAGCCCTGTGGGGGCTTGTTGCATTTGGTCCTTTGTACCCACACACTGGGGTCCGGGACAATCAAAGTTTGATTGAAATTTCAAATAAAAAAATCTGAAATTTCAATGGTTTCCTCATGCATCAACCAACTCCAGGCTGTGTCATTCAGGCAACATATGGTTTACTGATGGTGCTGCTGGGCCTGGGAATTTCAAATTTTCTCATAAGTAGCACCCGCTATCCAAAATCTTTTAAAAAAAATTCTAAAAATGTTGTGTTTTTTGGGGGGCATTGTGAAGCCCTGCTGTGTACTCATGCATCAGCCAACTCCAGGCTGTGTCATTCAGTCAATGTATGGCGCTGCTGGGCCTGGGAATTTCAAATTTTCTCATAGGTAGCACCCGCTATCCAAAATCTTTTTCAAAAATTTCAAAAAAATTTTGTGGTTTTTTTTTTTTTTGGGGGGGGGGGGGGGGGGGGCGATTGTGAAGCCCTGGTGTGTACTCGTGCATCAGCCAACTCCAGGCTGTGTCATTCAGGCAATATATGGTTTACTGATGCTGCTGCTGGGCCTGGGTCTGGGAAATGTAAATTTTCTCATAGGTAGCTCCCGCTATGCAAAATCTTCGGTTTAAATTTCTTAATTCATCTTTTAATCTTAGGGATTGTGAAGGCCTAGTGCCTACTCATGCTGCCAACACCTTCACACTGTGCCATTCAGCCACTATATGGTGTCCTCATGCTGCCAACACCTCCACGCTGTGTCATTCAGCCACTATATGGTGTCCTCATGCTTCAGCCTCATCCAAGCTGTGTCATTCAGCCACTTTATAGTGTCCTCATGCTACCAAGACCTCCACGCTGTGCTATTCAGCCACTATATGGTATCCTCATGCTGCCAACACCTCCACGCTGTGTCATTCAGCCACTATATGGTCTCCTCACACTGATGCCACCACCAGGCTCTGTCATTGTGCTGCTGTGCAGCAGTGATTCTAAAAGTGATACCGGTAATCTGCATGTTATTCTGAATAACAGTATTATTTCACTACCCCAGCACACTCCATATGCGTTTTACAACACAGCAAAGTGTTTTATACCCCTATTGAGGCTGTCTGTAGGCTAGAAATAGCCTTTTTTAATATAGATTCGCCACGAAAAATTTGGATCAAAACAAACGTTTTCGGAAAATTCGGCCAAATCAAATTTTCAAAAGTTCACTCATCTCTATCCAACATACGCCCCTTTGTGCCTGAATGGCACACAAACACTTGGGCAACACCCAGAATGAAGTCCACACTGTCCTGCAGGAACCTTTGGATTATGACAGTCCATTAACCTTCTGGATCCTCCTCAGGGCCACACTGGTAGATGTAACAGTTTTGATGAGACTGGGCATACATGAACATCACACCATTCACTTACATTCACACTCCTATCAATGTAACAACATAAATTATATAACATATCGATCAAACATGTTTCGCTGTACACATAGCTACCTGTGTCATTGACAGATACATAATAATCAAAGACAATATCATGATTACATGTACAAAACAAACTGACAAGCTGAAACTGTATCCATCGGGTTATGGGTTTATGTTCCGTGACATCATGTTTTGGCACTTTCCATTGAATGTAATTCGCCATGTTTTGCACCAGCTTATCTTTCTCGGTGACCAGTAGATAAGCCAATGCTTTTTTTAATTGTTAATACAATTTTTTTGAAGAAATCTTTGACTGACAGAGGGATTAATTTAGTTGCCATCACATGTATGGCCTATATACACATCCAGGAACAAGCACATGCCAATCTTGTCTTTGCTTCAGAAAGGATCCTGGGAACAAAAGAATAAGAGCAGTATCAGATTCTTAGCATTATAATGTAATATATGCCATGACATCAAAACTTCCTACATAAGAACCTGTCAAGCAGTTGCTGTACACTGATTTCCTAATAATTCTAAAAATTCTGACCCCTGGTCCATATGGTGCCTCCTCCATTCATTGTGTCCTAATAACCAGATCCAAGCTGGGTTCCTTCTTTCTAGTACTAATATTAGGACATATCCCTAACTGACAGGGAGGAAGAAACTTCCTAGATTTAACAAGCAAGGTAAACTCCTGACATGGCTGCACTCGCTTTATCCCTGATTGGGCTTGTTACACCAATTCCCTTATATATAACCCAAATACATGCAAATGGGAAAAAAGATGTTTCACGAAAAACCTCAAAAATCTTTCACACCAATTTACTTTTTTGGATCAATAACATTTTAACGCCCCTTTGGTACCAAAAGAAGAAAAAAAATAACTGGTACCAAACAAAAAATAAAAGGTGGAATACATTGGGGGGAAAAAAAAATAGAAAAAGCTAAAATATCAAAGCAATGTATGCAGTTGTTTAAATCATACTCCTGGGGATCATAAAGCATAAAGAAATAACATAGTGCCGACACGTGATACACAATGAACAGGACATAAACAGACAACATAAAACATATAATAGATTAACTTAACGTTTATCTATCTCATGATGCATCTTTAGGCAATTTCTGAGTAAAGATCTCTTTATACATTTCAATTATCAATCTTCAGCTCATGATTGAAGTCTGTGACCTGTTTGGAAAAAGACATAAGAAAAACAAACAAACAAACATACACCTATAAAGGACACTAGGCTAGCACAACACTTTCACATCACAATGGGATGTTAATTTGAATAATTGTTTGCAAACAATTCCCCCTCTACACTTTAGCTCATTGATAAAACCACGTGGACTTTAAATTAGTGAATTGGCCAAATACACTAGATTATTTACTAGAATAACCAGTTTCATTTGTTGAGGTCCCACAGTTTATAACCTGTTGAATAAGCATAGAGATTAGTATCCTTGCTGTAACATAACAGGACAATGGTGGTCAGTCTGTAAAGAAACACAAATGCAATTAGAATACAAAAACACACACGAAAAACAAATATGGTTCTGTCATTTATATTTACACTTATATGTCCAAATCTAGCACAACAAAGTTCCTCAATGTTTACCAACACATATTAGCACACTGTGCTGTGCAATTAAGCAATAGGCCTAGGGCAATCTGTGACCAACTCAAGAATAGTAAAAATGGCAGATTTACCCATGGATTGTACATTGGGATATTAATGCCTGCCGTTTGCTGTTCACAAGGGGATGTATCTTTCTGTTTCTTTGTCTCTTCCTCATTTACATTAGGGCACTATTTTGTTGGGGAATTTGATGCAAATTTAATAGGGTCTGTCTCCATATCACTCATCTCTTCACACCTTTCTGTGACCTCTTTATTCTGGGTGGTACAGTATTTTTCGCCCTATAGGACGCACCGGCGTATAAGACGCACCTAATTTATAGGTGCCAAATCTAAAAAAATAAAGATTCTGAACCCAACAGCCAACGGCTGTCCGGGCATGCTGGGAGTTGTCGTTTTGCAACATCTGGAGGTCAGCAGGTTGAAGACCACTGGTATAGGAGGTAGTACTCACGTGTTCCCGCCACTCCGGACCCGTCACCGGTGCCCTGGATGTCGCTCCATTGCTGTCGCCGCGTCCCCGTCGTGTCCCCGATGCTCCGGACTTCTTCTTCTCCGGGATCCACGCTCTCCGTCGCCGTCATCACGTCGCCGTCATCACGTCGCTACGCACGCCGCCCCTATTGGATGACGGCGTGCGCGGCGACGTGATGATTTCGAAGGAGAGCGCAGGGGATCCCGGCACGGAGAAGACACCGAGGAGGCAGGTAAGGTCCCTCCCGGTGTCCTGTAAGCTGTTCGGGACGCCGCAATTTCACCATGGCGGTCCCGAACAGCCCGACTGAGCATCCGGGTTAGTGTTATTTTCGCTTCAGACGCGGCGGTCAGCTTTGATCGCCGCATCGGAAGGGTTAATACAGGGCATCACCGCGATCGTTGATGTCCTGTATTAGCGGCGGGTCCTGGCCATTGATGGCCGCAGGTATTCGACGTATAAGACGCACCAACTTTTCCCCCCCAGTTTTGGGGAAGAAAAAGTGCATCTTATACGATGAAAAATACGGTATTCTCCCCCTCAGGCTGAATGCTGCTCACCTCCTGCTGTGATGACTGGTCTATAGGTTCAGTATGCACATTAGATGACAGACAATTTTGTTTAATATGTCCTGGTCTGCCACATTTGTAACAACATCTAACCCACCATTTCCTCCTAGGTCTATACACAACAGATATGTTCTCGGCTGTCTCATTCCTGTCTCCAGACCCTTCACACCAGTCCCTTAAAATATTGATACATTTCTCATGGGAGCTGGTATTTCTCAATGCCAATCTTGTGGTGTAATCTACATTACATCTATTTGCCATGGAATACAGGAAATTGGTATCATCCCAGGACATTTCTGGGCAGTTATAAACAGACTTATATAGGGAGAGATAATCATTGCAAAACATGACCGGATCATCACATCACCTGAACCTCGACTTTCTTAGGGCATCTTCATCCCTAATGTCTCGCCCACCCAAAACACGCTGCAGTTCCTTCCTTCTAAATTGTGCACCTCTATGGTCATTGTCACCTATATGGGCACATGTTAGCTGCGCAGCCAGCGGCCCTGGAAGCCAAGCTCGGAGCAGAGACCAGGCATCTTTGTTATCTAGGTGATACTGCTTCACTACAGCTTCAAACCTATTGGATAAAGTTATGGGTGACTCGCTTGTATTACATTCTCCAATAACTTTACACAAATGGAGTCTGTCCTGGATGGTCAAATCTGGAGGACTATCAGCTACCATGCCTGTTACCTCGCTCCTATCTATAGATGAGATTGTGCAGACATTTGTCGCTTCACATTTATGCAATGTAAGGGACCGGATCTGCTGCTCTTGGCTGGCTAGCCGGGATTTTGCTTTAGAAAGCTGCCCTTCTAATTCAGCTATCATCACCTCCATCTGACTAATCTTATTCTCTAAAGACAATACATGGGCCCTGTTAGAGCAAACTAACAATACAGCCACTCCTACAACAACAAGAAAATCTAGGCCTCACCTGACCAGTAATTTATCTAGAACAATGGTCTAACACAACATATATATTCGGCCTATTCACATGTACACACATAAGACAGGTGCTACTTTAATGCTGTCTAGAAAGTGTTCAAGGCGCATTACATAATGAGTTTACACACCTCCAAGTATAAAATTTAAACAACAACAAAAATGTGGTCTCAAATGGCTGGAGGTGCTCAACCCCAAATGCAGTTGTACAATTGTGCATTTATGCTGGGGGAGCAGATCCTGCCCTTGTAGTCCGTTGCTAGGGGCGATCCCCAGCATAAAAATGCATACAATGGAGGATGCCTGCAGCGGACTACAAGTGCCACAATAGAATCCTACACCAGATAGACGGTGTGGATGTGTAACAATTAGAATAATACAATACAGGAATATGGGTGCACTACTGTGGTAGATGTAAACAATGACATTGGCTATCCCTCAACACTGATGTTAAAATTGAGACATTAGCCAGTAATCTTGATCCTGGTTCTTGAACTGTTTGTTAGTAGCTTTGTTGTATTCATGTTATGTTCCTGACTTGTTTCCAAACATGTACAGTTTGTTTTGTTTTGTTTGATTCTTACACCCATGCACTTTAGCGCAGTATAGGGTCGGTCCTCTTGGTTGTAGATCCATCATTTAGGGGGCAGATGGGCAATAGGAAGGAACAGCGGTTATAGGGACAGTTAGGGCTCACTACTCCATTACTCCCTGCCGTGACACAACTGGTGCCAGAGAGTTAAAAAGATTAGTAAATTAGTTCCATTTAAAAATCTTAATTCCAGTACTTATCAGCTGCTATATGTTACAGAGGAAGATCTTTTCTTTTAAAATTTATTTTCTGTCTGACCACAGTGCTCTCTGCTTACATCTCTGTCAGCAGAGAGCACTGTGGTCAGATAGAAAATAAATTTAAAAAGAAAAGAACTTCCTGTGGAGCATACAGCAGCTGATATACTGAAAGGATTAAGCAGAGCGCTTTAGTGTATGTATGTATGTGTGTGTGTGTATATATATATATATACATATATGTATATATACATATATATATATATATATATATGTGCATATATGTATGCATTATAAAAAGACTATTTGACAAAGCCCATCCCCCACGCTACTCTGCTCCTTGCTTCTCCCCCCTCCAATCGAGTAGAGGAATTTCCTGTTCTAGCCAACGCCTAAACCCTTCTTAAATTCAGAGGGCATACCTTATATGGTATGCATATAGTATACCAGGGCTAAAAACACCTCCCTAGTGAGGGCAGGAACTTATGATAATTACAATGGCTATATAACCCAGACACGACTGCCTAATAAAGAGAAGTATGAAGTATTAGAAATTGACATGACTCCGTTTGATTTACTTTGGTGTATACATTCTGATAATGATTTTGGTCGGGAGTAAGATATTTACTAGGTCAATGATAAAATCCATATCAGCGCCTGCCCGACAAAGATGACGTCAGCATGCTCCTAGCTTGGTTCGGAGCTCCGCCCATGCCCCAAGACCCTCAGTTGCATAAAAAGAAAAAGGCGAATTGCGGCGGAACGACTGGCCGAATCTGAATGTTGTGAGTATTGTTTTGATCAGCATCACCTGCACTACAAGCCTGTGTGACAGCTTTATTGCAGGTGATACTGCTGACAGATTTCCTTTAAAGAGAAGTAATTTACAAATCTGTGTAATTTCTGGTACCTGTTGACTTTCCGGTGGGAAAAAAATGTTTTTCCACCAGAGTTCCCCTTTAACCCCTTAACGACGCAGGACGTATATTTATGTCCTGCGCCGGCTTCCGCGATATGAAGCGGGATCGCGCCGCGATCCTGTATCATATCGCTTCGGTCCCGGCGCTCATCAACGGCCGGGACCCGCGGCTAATACCACATATCGCCGATCGCGGCGATGTGCGGTATTAACCCTTTAGAAGCGGCGGTCAAAGCTGACCGCCGCTTCTAAAGTGAAACTGAAAGTATCCTGGCTGCTCAGTCGGGCTGTTCGGGACCGCCGCGGTGAAATCGCAGCGTCCCGAACAGCTGATCGGACACCGGGAGGGCCCTTACCTGCCTCCTCGGTGTCCGATCGACGAATGACTGCTCCGTGCCTGAGATCCAGGCAGGAGCAGTCAAGCGCCGATAATGCTGATCACAGGCGTGTTAATACACGCCTGTGATCAGGATGAGAGATCAGTGTGTGCAGTGTTATAGGTCCCTATGGGACCTATAACACTGCAAAAAAAATGTAAAAAAAAAGTGTTAATAAAGGTCATTTAACCCCTTCCCTAATAAAAGTATCACCGCGTGCGTAAATGTCCGAACTATAAAAATATATATATCATTAATTAAACCGCACGGTCAATGGCGTACGCGCCAAAAAATTCCAAAGTCCCAAAAAGCGTATTTTGGTCACTTTTTATACCATTAAAAAAATGAATAAAAAGTGATCAAAAAGTCAGATCAAAACAAAAATCATACCGATAAAAACTTCGGATCACGGCGCAAAAAATGAGTCCTCATACCGCCCCGTACGTGGAAAAATAAAAAAGTTATAGGGGTCAGAAGATGACATTTTTAAACGTATAAATTTTCCTGCATGTAGTTATGATTTTTTCCAGAAGTGAAAAATCAAACCGATATAAGTAGGGTATCATTTTAACCGTATGGACCTACAGAATAATGATAAGGTGTCATTTTTACCGAAATATGCACTGCGTAGAAACGGAAGCCCCCAAAATTTACAAAATGGCGTATTTTTTTCGATTTTGTCGCACAATGATTTTTTTTTCCCATTTCGCCATGCATTTTTGGGTAAAATGACTAATGTCACTGCAAAGTAGAATTGGTGACGCAAAAATAAGCCATAATATGGATTTTTAGGTGGAAAATTGAAAGGGTTATGATTTTTAAAAGGTAAGGAGGAAAAAACGAAAGGGGTTAAGGACACGGCCAATTTTTGTATTTCTTTTTTCCTCCTCACCTTCTAAAATTATAACTCCTTTATCTTTCCATCCACAGACCCATATGAGGGCTTGTTTTTTGCAAGACCAATTGTCCTTTGTAATGACATCACTCATTACCCTAAAATGTATGTCAAAACCAAAAATATATTATTTATTTGGGAAAATTGGAAAGAAAACTGCAATTTTGCAAATGTTGGAAGGTTTCATTTTCACACTGTAAACTTTATGGTGAAAATGACATATTTTCTTTATTTTGTGAGCCAATACGATTAAAATGAAACTTACATTTGGATATTTTTCTTTTGTTGGACTGCTTTTAACAAAAAGACCCAGACTTTCGGAGCTCCACTCACAGCGTCCGGAAGTTCATTACGCTGTGTGCGGGCTTCCGTGTTTGCGGCCGCCGGGTGTGACGTCACGCCTGGCCCCTTCGTGACGTCTCGCCCGCCCCCTCATGACGTCTCGCCCGCCCCCTCAATGAAAGTCTATGGAAAGGGGGCACGACCGCTGTCACGCCCCCTTCCCATAGACTTTGGTAGAGGGGGCAGGCGTGACGTCACGAAGGTGGCCGCGAACACTGAAGCCCGCACACAGCGTTCGGAGTAATGAACTTCCGGAAGCTGTGAGCAGAGCTCCGAACTGCAGGGCAGTGCACAACCCCTTTAAAGATAAGTTTCTTTAAAATTGCCCTATTTTGACCACCAATAAGTTTCAATTTTTTTTATATACAGGGCTGTATATGTGCACTTTGTGCGGCTGTCTACTCCAGCGAGCTCTGGATGGTGTCTGACGTCAGTAGTCAGCTGACTGCAGATCAGCTGATGGTACAAACTTAGAGAGCTTACACTCTTACAATGTATATTTGCAGCATTATATTCTACCGGTACATTTAAGTAAAATGGTAATAGATGTTCCTTTAGATGTTAAGCTCTGTAAATCCTCTTATATCTTCCATCAACTTAAAGGGATATTCCAGGAATTTTTATTTATTTGACTATGCTGCAGGGGCTGTAAATTTAGTGTAGTTCATAATATAGTGTCTGTACCTGCGTGTGATGGTTTTCCCACAATTCCTCTTTGATTTTCACACCAATATTTATTTTTAACAGCATACAAAATGACTGTTGTCTCGGATTTTTCCCAATTTGCAATGCGGCCGAGACTTGACTCACTAGTCAGCTGATGACAGGGAGCCTGTCTGCTTCAATGTTTGGAGGGATCGCTTGGTGGGAGAGAGATCAATCTGCAACTAATGCATTAGCTATAGGCACCCTGATTGAAAACCACAGGTTTTTTGAATGGATGCAGCTCATTTATGTTTCAATGGGTGAGGTGGTTGATGTGTGGGAGGGAGGAAAATGGAATTATGGGATTTGTAGGCAAAAGAACAAAACTCAAACAGGAAATACCAGTTCAGAAAAAGATAGCCACAGTGTTTTGGTAATCTCACAACATAGCCATTTAGCCTCAAAACAAGCGCAGATCCTTCCTAAGCATGTCCATTACTGTCTGCCAGGTACGTACTAAGATCACCTTATGGTGGATAACCCCTTTAATGGACAATATAATCTCCATAGGTATTCACAGCCAAAATCGCAGAAAAAACATGTAAATTGGTGGTTCCTGTTTGCTGGAAGTAATATTGACCCTCCAAATAATATTGACCCTTATCTGTGGTTTTAGTAGCCCCTTTTAGGTAGTAGTACTAGAAGCCCCTTTTAGGTAATAGTACTAGAAGCCCCCTTTAGGCAGGAGTAGCTGCCCACTTTAGAAAGTAGTAGCAGCAGCCCCCCTTTAGGCAGCAATAACAGAAGTCCCCTTTAGGCTTTAGTAGCAGCAACCCCCCTTTAGGTAATAATTGCAGTAGCCCAGGTATTAACCCCTTCCAGACCCATGACATACATTTACGTCATGGGTCGGGTGGGCGGACATGATGGGTGCCTGTGGGTCGGGTCCGCGTCATGACCGAGAAATGTCCGCTGTTTTGTTCTGCTGCATCGCTCCGATATCCGTAATTTAACTGTTAAAAATACCGTCATCTATACAGATCACTGCATTTATTGCCGCTATTCCCTGATGTCTAGTGGACCAATAGCCCCCCGCGATGTAATCCCTTTGGCAGCCCTTCGCAATCAAGCACAGATTTCACGGATTAATGTAATGCAATAGCATTACATTAATCTTTGTGAGCCATCTGATGATGGTTTATGATAAGCCCCTAGGGGGCCAAAAAGTGTGCAAAAAATGTAAAAATAAAAAGTTTTTAAAAATATAAAAAAAATCTCTCCCCTAATAAAAATGAAAATCATCCCCTTTTCCCATTTTTTTAATAAAACACTGTACAAACAAGAAAAAATACAAATATTTGGTATCCCCACATGCATAATTGTCCAAACTATTAAAGCGTACCTGTCGCCAAAAAAACGTTATATTTTGTTAATCAATGTATTAGAAACAACTTTATAATTACATGAGATTAACAAAAACGGCCTGGCAGCATGAGTCCGAAATCTCAGTGAAGCCGGACACTGAAAAGCACAGCGCAGCTCCCCACCTGTCAATCAGACAGGCAGGAGTGAGCGCTGTGCCTGCAGCACGGGCGCTCCTGACATGGCCAGCCGCTTCATCTGGCCAAATGTCAGTGTAGCGCAGAGCAGCACAGAAGAGGATCGGGTCTTGTGCACTCTGTGTCCCGAAGCAGTGATTCATTGTCCCGTAGTAGCAAGGCAGCACGATGGGACACAGAGCACATCAGTCCCGACGTGCTGCTGCGCTACTACGGGACAATGAATGACTGCTTCGGGACACAGAGCGTACAAATCCTGCAATGTTGCTGCGCTCACTCACCTTGCCGGGGATATCTATTAGACTCTGATGTTGAAGAGGGAGAAGGGTGGAAGTGCGGACTGACAGGCTTCAGATGACGTCAAGCCTGCCGGGCCACGCCCCCTTGCTCACGGCAGGAGCCTGAGCAGCCACAGGGGATCTAAAAAAGGTATTTATATGGTGTTTTGGGTAAAAATATAGACAGGGATAGAGTCAGCGAGAGTCAGGGACAGATTGGGGGGAGGGATTAGGGACAGCTTAGTTGATGATAGGTGCTCTTTAAATTATTATGTTTTTGATCCTGTACGATGAACGGCATAAATGCAAAAAAGTTCCAAACACGAAAATTGCTGATTTTTGGTTACATTACATCCCCCAAACAAATAATAAAAAGTGATCAAAAAGCAAGAAATACACACAAGTGATACAAAAATTACCTAAAACAGCTTTGTAGGTGGAAAAATAAAAAAAAAGTTATAGGGGTGAGAACATGGTAATGAGTAAAGTTTTTTTTTCAAGGTTTAAATTTTTTTTTAACCACAAAACGAAACTGAAATTATTAAAGTTTGGTATCATTGGAATCATACTGACCCATATAATAAAGATAGCATGTCAGATTTACCGTATTTTGAACTCCGAAAAAATGATTGCCCTACAAAATTCTGCAGTTACATATTTTTTTCAATTTTGCCCTACATATAATTTTTTTCTGGCTATGTAATACATTGTATGATAAAAAAAAAAAAAAAGTGTATCATTGGAAACTTGCCATGCAGAAAATAAGCCCTAATGCAACTTTAAAGTAAAAAAAAAAAGTTATGAGTCTTAGAAGGTAAGGTGTAGGTGAGCCAGAAAAAAAAAATTTGCTGGGTCATGAAGGGGTTAATAGCAGCAGCCCTCTTAGGTAGTAATAGTAGTAGCCCCCCTCAGGTAGAAGTGGCATATTAAAAAACTATAAAAAGAAAACAAAAAAAACATACTCACCAAGCTCCTGTGGGGTCCAAGTCCACTTCTCTCCTATTCTCTTCTGTGCTTAGGCGCATAATGATGACGGCACGAGGACGGAATGTTTGCCCTCTTGTGGCCGTCTGCATAATGCAGTGGGTCACAAGACTCAGCAGCCAATAACTCTTTGCTCTGTCAAACAACTGAGTGCCGCATTCACCTACATGCACGTCATAAGACACTTATAGTTAAATGCATCCCAAACTGGCCGACACTTTACTAATGCTGCAACGCGGTAAAGCCGAAGAGTTTCTGCTGCTGCACAATGAGGTGACAGCTGGGGTATGAGTCTGTTTCGATGAGGGCATTTAAAGAGGAACTGTCATTGTTGAAAACTTTTCATATATTGCAGGACTCGTTATAATATGAATTTTCACAATATACACCTGTAAAAAAATTTTACATTTTCACCTGAAATTAAAGCTCAAAATAGCCACCACTAGGGGTCGCCTATCTTTTAGCCAGACAGATTAGTCTAGATTTGACAGCATACTGGATACCGGCCGTAAAACATACTGGTATCCAGTATAGGAGTGTATGCGTGGGCATGCACTGCCTGTGAACGAGCACAGGGAGCATGCTCACACAGGCAGTCCCCCTCCCTCACTGCCTTCAGACAAGCACCAAGGTCAGTTCCCAATTCAGCCCCCTGCAGAGGGCATTGAGAGGCCTTACCTGGTATGTTGCCACTGTGTAAACTACTAAATATGCCTGTCCCTTGCTTATGTGGAGCTGGCCCTGGAGAATCGTCACTGCTCCGGCCGCGATTCCTGCTTCCTCCCGTGCTGCGGCCCCTGCTGCAGCCTCTAATGCGTCCTGTGCTCCAGCACCGTCCCGTGCTCCGGCCCCTGTTTTCTCCCGTGCTGCGGCCTTTAATGCGTCCTGTGCTGCGGCCCCGGCTGGTTCTGTAAGTGTCTTAGCTATCTTCCCAGCCAGGGCCTCTGCACATGGGGCTAGGTGCACTGCAGAACATTGCACCCTAGGGTCTTCCACAGATCCAAGGGTGCAATTCTCTGCAGTCTACACATACCCACCTATGTGTCTATACAGGTGTGGGTATGTGCAGGCAACGGTGCAATGCTCTGCACATACCCCCCATGTGTACAGCAGTGTGTGTATGAACATTCCTATACAGATTGGGGTATGTGCAGAGCATTGCACCGTTGTCGTTATCACAGACAATTGTGCAATGCTCTGCACATCCCCCCCCCCCCCCATGTTTATAGCAGTGTGTAGGAACATTCCTATACAGATGGGGGTATGTGCAGAGCATTGCACCTTTGTCTGTATTACAGACAACGGTGCAATGCTCTGCACATACCCCCACCTGTATACGAATGTTCATACACACACTGTGAAGGAGACAGACTGACACGCCCCCTCTAGCCTGCACAATGAAAAAGTAACTCACCAGCATATAAATGCTTATATCTCTGGATATATAGGTCTGAGACACATAACAATGATATGCACATGATCAGGATTGGGTACTGAGTAACATATCACTTTTTTTTCTTTTTTTGCACTAAGACAGGAATGCTTTAAATTGGTGGAGGGGCACATGGAGGGGCACGGTGTGTGTCATAGGGGGCACTTGGCCAGTATAATGAGCCAAATCACCGCATAAATGTGACAGCCCCCTAAGAAAACCCTGCTCCCTATTGAAACTCACTGGTAATAACTTTTTTTTATTAAAGTATTAAAAATACAAAAATAGCAACAACAACAAAAACAAACACTCAGTTACCAGATTAATAAAGAGAATGTTGACCCTAGAATGGTGAAAAGATGGAAGATATTTCTATGCATCACAATTAACAGGAGGTAGATAGCATTAAACTTGGTGTAGGGAGGAGTGGGGAGTGGTGGAGGTATATTCCTGTGTCAAGTAGGAAAAAGGATCTGTAGAGTTGAACAAGGTGCAAATCGGCGATCTGTGTTCGTTCTAACGAAAACTGAAGATATCTGGTACAATGTAGTCAGTATGGGTTCCATCAATGAGGCCTTTTCCATTGTTATGCACAAACCAGCAGGGAATTTTGATGCCATTCTTGTGGTCTTTCCGATAGTCTTTTTGTGCACCTCTAAAAATTATACAAAATAATTAAAAAAATAGCATTCATAGAGTCAGAATACTTAATTATAATGGAAGAATAATCTGTGTGAAATCAGACGGACTGCTATTCATGTAATGTATATTTAATGCCTGCCTCTTCCAGAACTGCAAACTGTGGTAAATTGCACAATTTTTACAGCGATTTGGTTATGTTTGGCAAAAATGGATGCGGTACCACTAATAAAACCTCATGTATTACTACACTCTCAGGCACACGACGCCTCTAGCAATGGATGTCCTGAGTCCTTAGGATTAGGGTCAGATTATCATTTAAGCAGTAGGAGCAATGATCCAACAAACAATGTAGCTCTATGCTGATAGAATAAGAATGTGTGTCTGGTTCCTACCACAGGGAATTTTGTGCCTAAATGTTTCTATTACTACTTGCTGAGGGGTCTTAGAAGATTTACCAGTAAAGCAACGTAAGATGCTATGCTCATTCATGGAGATTTTGCTCCTCCTTTGGTTAAACTTCATTAACATCTTTCCTTATTTGACCATACCAATTACTGAAATAGTTACTGAACTGGGATGTCAAGATTTAGTAAAAAAAAATCTGCTTGTTTAATAGAGACAGCGCCACTCTGGTCTATGGTCTGGTGTTGCAGGTCAGCTCTTCTCCCTCAAATGGAACTGAGCCAGTTGTCTTTTATTTAGAAGTGTATTGGAGTTTACCGGAGTAGTCAGATAAGGTTATAAGTTACAAAGAGCTGCACCAGTTAACAATCTTAATCTGTAAGAAATGTTATACTGCCTTCTTCAGTAAAGTTCCAGTTGCATCAAAACCTGCTTTGGACTCATTTAATATATGCCAATTCTGGGTTGGTTGTCGGCGGTGCCCAACACAATACAACCATATCCTGGCATCACGAACACTTCAAGGGATTATACTACCATCTGTCCCTGGGCTATTACCACCTGCCCCATCTACCACCTGAACTACACCACCCGGGTATCACACATCCATTCAGATTTAGCAGTTTAGCTGTATCCCATGAACTCAAAACAAAACTTTGCTTGTACAATTGAATTTATTTTAAAATCGTTTTATTGCTTTTTTGTTGATCTGTTTACTTATTATCCTTTTGAAGGTTAAAGGGGTATTCCAGGAATTCTTTTTATTTGACTATGCTAGAGGGGCTGTGAAGTTAGTGTAATTCATAATATAGTGTCTGTACCTGTGTGTGACGGTTTTCTCACAACTCTTCTGTAATTTTCACCCCAATATTTATTTTTAACAGCATACAAAATGACTGTTGTCTCGAATTTTTCCCAGCTTGCAATGCGGCCGAGACCTGACTCACTAGTCAGCTGATGACAGGGAGCCTGTATGCTTCAATGGGTGGAGGGATAAATCTGCGACTAATGCAATAGCTGTAGGCACCCTGATTGAAAACCACAGGTCTTTTGCTTCAATGGGTGGGGTGGCTGATGTGTGGGAGGGAGGAAAAAGGAATTGTGGGATTTGTAGTAAAAAAATAAATAAAAGTCAAACAGGAAATACCAGTTCACAAAAAGCTAGCCACAGTGTTATGGTAATCTCGTGACATAGCCATTTAGCCCCAAGACAAGCGCAGATCCTTCCTAAGCATGTCCATTACTATCTGCCAGGCACATATTAAAATCACCTTATGGTGGATAACTCCTTTAACAATGATTGCTGTATATAAGGCCCTATTCATATCATGGCTTAGAAGTGTGTTACCAGTATGTGTTGGTATGTCAGTGCACACAAAGGCATACCCACGTCTTTTGTTTTGTGAGCCAGAGGTAGTCCAATAGTGACTATATTTAGTCTATTCAGTTGGGTCTAGTCTACAATACTGTTGAACCCTTCAAAAAAGTGTAACTTTTCCAAAAAGACCAAACACAGTCACTGTTATACGCAGTGTACATTAGCATACCTTGTTGCCAGTACCCCAAGGTATATTGGTGAATGTTATATATCACAGAGTGTTATGTGAATGGAGCTTTAACCTCTTAAGGACTTGAGGCATACCTGTACATCCTCCGCCCGGTCCCGGTGTTTAAAACGGGTCACATCGTGACCCCACATCACACCTGGTCAGTCCCGGCTGCTATTCATAGCCGGGACCCTGGGCTAACAGCGTGCGGCATGGATCGTTGTGCCGCGCGCTATTAACCCTTCAGATGCGCTATTAACCCTTCCAGCAGCTCAGTCGGGCAGATCAGGACATCGCAATAAAATCGCAATGTCCCGATCAGCTAGGACGTGAGCGGAGACCCCCTTACCTGTCTCTGCCGCGTCCGATCGGGGTTTGATTGCTCCAAGCCTGAGCTACAGGCTTGAGTAATCGAGCCCCCATCTCGCTGATCCATGCAAAGCTATGGTTTTGCAGGGATCAGCATAAGAGATCATTGTGTTCTGTGCTATAGCCCCCTATGGGAGCTACAACACTGAAAAAAAAAAGTGAAAAAGAAAAGTAAACAAAGGTCATTTAACCCCTTCCCTAATAGAAGTTTGAATCACCCCCCTTTTCCCATAAAAAAACTGTGTAAATAAAAATAAACATATGTGGTATTGGCGCGTGCGGAAATGTCCGAACTATAAAAATATATAGTTAATTAAATCACATGGTCAATGGTGTACGCGCAAAAAAATTCCAAATCCAAAATAGTGTATTTTTGGTCCCTTTTTATATCATGAAAAAAATGAATAAAAAGCATTCAAAAAGTCAGATTAATACAAAAATGGCACCGATAAAAACTTCAGATCACAGCACAAAAAGTCCTCATACTGGCCCATATGCAGAAAAATAAAAAAGTTATAGGGGTTAGAAGATGAGAATTTATAACATATTTTTAACATATTTTTTCTAAAGTACGACAATATCCAACCTATATAAGTAGGGTATCATTTTAACCGTATGAACCTACAGTATAAAGATAAGGTGTCATTTTTACCGAAAAATGCACTGTGTAGAAACGGAAGCCCCCAAAAGTTACAAAATGACATTTTTTTTTCAATTTTGTCACACAATGAATTTTTTTTCCGTTTCGCTGTGGATTTTTGGATAAAATGACTAATGTCACTGCAAAGTAGAATTGGTGGTGCAAAAAATAAGCCATCATATGGAAATTTATGTGCAAAATTGAAAGCGTTAGGATTTTTAGAAGGTGATGAGGTAAAAATGAAAATGCAAAAACGGAAAAACCCTGCGTTCTTAAGGGGTTAAAGTAACATTCTTAGCTATACTTCACTGTGATGAATGATGTCAAGACCCTGCACTAAGGCATCCTCATTGTTAACTCAAAGTATCCATGATCTATCCAAAGCCTGAGGCTATGTTTACACTTTGGAATTTCTGTGCAAAAAATCTCTGTGCAGACATACCGGAGACTGCGGGTGCCAGCATAATATGCTGGTGCTAGGACCGCATAGGAATGCGCCCTCTAATAGACGGCTATGCATTCCGTGCGGAATCTGCAGAAAGAATGAACAGGTTTATTCTTTCTGCGGACACGGAATTCTGAATTTTCGTGCCAGAAACATCTGGCACGGAAATTCCACTGTGTGCACAGCGCAGCAGAATCTCATTGAAATAAATGGGACTCTGTTGCAACGGAATTTCTGTGCAGAATTCCGCACGGAAATTCAAAGGTGTGATCAAATTTGTCAGGAGATCCTAAGGTGTGATTCTATACCAGTGTACATTCCCTACCTTGTCACTGTCAGCAGCTTGTTCTTTACTTTCATTGTTGCATCCGGTTTGTCCGGATTATCAGTTTTGTTAACATTCGAGATCTCATAATTGATTCCATGGAAAAATTGTCCTTCAAAAGTAAAGCAATACAAAAAAAGTTAAACACCACAAGAAGGAGAAAACACCGTAGCGTAAATATTTACACACAAGTCCTATTAAAATAATTAGTTTAAAAGCCATGAGTGGGGTAAAATTATCAGGGTGCCATGACTCCCACGATAGGACTTCTATCTAGTAACTTATAAATTTTATAGGATATCAGCAGTTTGACTTTGAAGAATGCTAGGAGAAATAAGAAAGCAAGAAAGAAAAGTTAAACAAAGAAAAGGAAAAAAGAAGAAAAATCCCAAAAAATGGAAATTGTAGTCATGCCCATATTCCCATTTTTCACGAGCAATGTGAGCACGTAGACATCATGTGTAAAATTATCAGGGGGCCATGACTCCCACGATAGGACTTCTATTACAGTTACTTATTAATTTTATAAGATATCAGCAGTTTGACTGTGAAGAATGCTAGGAGAAATAAGAAAGCAAAAAAGAAAAGTAAAAAAAAAAGAAAAAGAAAAATCCCATAAATTGAAATTGTAGTCATGACCATTTTGCCATTTTTCACCAGCAATGTGAGCACATAAACATCTTTTAAAACAATGTATAAATTGCAGAAAAAATTATAATATTATATATATATATATATATATATATATATATATATATATATATATATATAGATGTATATAGATGTATATGCAAATCCTAAAATGTTGCAGTATCTTGTAATACCTTTTTTGTTGGACTAACAGCATTTTGTAGAGACAAGCTTTCGGGATTCCTCCCTTTATCAAGTCCAAAGCTTTAAACTCGATAAAGGGAGGAATCCCGGAAGCTTGTCTCTACAAAATGCTGTTAGTCCAATAAAAAAGGTATTACAAGATACTGCAACATTTTATGATTTGCATCACTGGACTAATACGGCTACTCAAATTTACTACATTATAGATGTATGTATGTATGTATGTATGTATGTATATATATATATATATATATATATATATATATATATATAAATATATATATATATATATATACACACATATATAGAAATCTATGCACAAAAATGAGCCCTCATACAGCTCCCTAGACCTAAAAATAAAGTTATAGGTGTCAGAATACGGCTTTGTAAAGCATTTCATTTTTATGAATTTTTCTTTTTTTATAGTTGAAGGACATCTGCCGCAAAAGACAACTTATTCCCTATCCACAGGATAGGGGATAAGTGTCTGATCGCGGGGGGTCCAACCACTGGGAGGTGCCTCCCCGCCTCTCCCATTGAACTACATGGAGGAGGCATGTCGTCCAAGACATCACGCTGCAGCCGGCACGCCTACTGCACGGGAGAACCGCGGCAGAGCCATGGCTCCATGCAGGAGATCGTGGGGGGTCCCAGCGGTCGGACCCCCTGCGATCAGACACTTATCCCCTATCCTGTGGATAGGGCATAAGTTTTATTTTGCCGCAGATGTCCTTTAAACATTTTTATTTAACCCCTTCCCGACCTATGACATACATGTTTTTATTCACAAAATGTGATACTATTTCTGGAGGTTGTTTATACACTGTTCACCATGTGGAAAAGTTGACATGTTATATTCATCTTTCAAGTCACCAGGAGTAAATCAATAACCTACTTATTTAGGTTTTGTTTTATTATTAACCCCTTCATGACCCAGCTAGTTTTGGCCTTCATGACCCAGTCCGATTTTTCAAATCTGACATTTGTCTCTTTAAGTGGTAATAGAAGGGAAGGTTTTCCCGACCGATGACGTACTGTTACGCCGAGCGCTCCGGGTCCCCGCTCCTCCCCGGAGCGCTCGCTACACTCTCGCTACTGCAGCGCTCCGGTCAGATCCACTGACCCGGTGCGCTGCGATACCGCCTCCAGCCGGGATGTGATTCGCGATGCGCACCCCGGCTCCCGTACCTGACTCTCCGTCGGTCCTGTCCCGGCGCGCGCGGCCCCGCTCCCTAGGGCGCGCGCGCGCCGGGTCTCTGCGATTTAAAGGGCCACTGCGCCGCTGATTGGCGCAGTGGTTCTAATTAGTTTGTTCACCTGTGCACTCCCTATGTATACCTCACTTCCCCTGCACTCCCTCGCCGGATCTTGTTGCCATTGTGCCAGTGAAAGCGTTTCCTTGTGTGTTCCTAGCCTGTGTTCCAGACCTCCTGCCGTTGCCCCTGACTACGATCCTTGCTGCCTGCCCCGACCTTCTGCTACGTCCGACCTTGCTTCTGTCTACTCCCTTGTACCGCGCCTATCTTCAGCAGTCAGAAAGGTTGAGCCGTTGCTAGTGGATACGACCTGGTCACTACCGCCGCAGCAAGACCATCCCGCTTTGCGGCGGGCTCTGGTGAACACCAGTAGTGACTTAGAACCGGTCCACTAGCACGGTCCACGCCAATCCCTCTCTGGCACAGAGGATCCACCTCCTGCCAGCCGGCATCGTGACAGTAGATCCGGCCATGGATCCCGCTGAAGTTCCTCTGCCAGTTGTCGCCGACCTCACCACGGTGGTCGCCCAGCAGTCACAACAGATAGCGCAACAAGGCCACCAGCTGTCTCAACTGACCGTGATGCTACAGCAGCTACTACCACAGCTTCAGCAATCATCTCCTCCACCAGCTCCTGCACCTCCTCCGCAGCGAGTGGCCGCTTCAGGCCTACGACTATCCTTGCCGGATAAATTTGATGGGGACTCTAAATTTTGCCGTGGCTTTCTTTCTCAATGTTCCCTGCACTTGGAGATGATGTCGGACCAGTTTCCTACTGAAAGGTCTAAGGTGGCTTTCGTAGTCAGCCTTCTGTCTGGAAAAGCTCTGTCATGGGCCACACCGCTCTGGGACCGCAATGACCCCGTCACTGCCTCTGTACACTCCTTCTTTTCGGAAATTCGAAGTGTCTTTGAGGAACCTGCCCGAGCCTCTTCTGCTGAGACTGCCCTGCTGAACCTGGTTCAGGGTAATTCTTCCGTTGGCGAGTACGCCGTACAATTCCGTACTCTTGTTTCAGAACTATCCTGGAATAATGAGGCCCTCTGCGCGACCTTTAAAAAAGGCCTATCCAGCAACATTAAAGATGTTCTGGCCGCACGAGAAATCCCTGCTAACCTACATGAACTCATTCATCTAGCCACTCGCATTGACATGCGTTTTTCCGAAAGGCGTCAGGAGCTCCGCCAGGATATGGACTTTGTTCGCACGAGGCGTTTTTTCTCCCCGGCTCCTCTCTCCTCTGGTCCCCTGCAATCCGTTCCTGTGCCTCCCGCCGTGGAGGCTATGCAAGTTGACCGGTCTCGCCTGACACCTCAAGAGAGGACACGACGCCGCATGGAGAATCTCTGCCTGTACTGTGCCGGTACCGAACACTTCCTGAAGGATTGTCCTATCCGTCCTCCCCGCCTGGAAAGACGTACGCTGACTCCGCACAAAGGTGAGACACTCCTTGACGTCAACTCTGCTTCTCCACGTCTTACTGTGCCTGTGCGGATATCTGCCTCTACCTTCTCCTTCTCTACTATGGCCTTCTTGGATTCCGGATCTGCAGGAAATTTTATTTTGGCCTCTCTCATCAACAGGTTCAACATCCCGGTGACCAGTCTCGCCAGACCCCTCTACATCAATTGTGTTAACAATGAAAGATTGGACTGTACCATACGTTTCCGCACGGAGCCCCTCCTAATGTGCATCGGACCTCATCACGAAAAAATTGAGTTTTTGGTCCTCCCCAATTGCACTTCCGAAATTCTCCTTGGACTACCCTGGCTTCAACACCATTCCCCAACCCTGGATTGGTCCACAGGGGAGATCAAGAGTTGGGGTACCTCTTGTTTCAAGGACTGCCTTAAACCGGTTACCAGTACTCCCTGCCGTGACCCTGTGGTTCCCCCTGTAACCGGTCTCCCTAAGGCCTATATGGACTTTGCTGATGTATTTTGCAAAAAACAAGCTGAGACTCTACCTCCTCACAGGCCTTATGACTGTCCTATTGATCTCCTCCCGGGCACTACTCCACCCCGGGGCAGAATTTATCCTCTGTCCGCCCCAGAGACTCTTGCTATGTCTGAGTACATCCAGGAAAATTTAAAAAAGGGCTTTATCCGCAAATCCTCCTCTCCTGCCGGAGCTGGATTTTTCTTTGTGTCCAAAAAAGATGGCTCCCTACGTCCTTGCATTGACTACCGCGGTCTTAATAAAATCACGGTAAAGAACCGCTACCTCTAATCTCTGAACTCTTTGATCGCCTCCAAGGTGCCCACATCTTTACCAAACTGGACTTAAGAGGTGCTTATAATCTCATCCGCATCAGGGAGGGGGATGAATGGAAAACGGCATTTAACACTAGAGATGGACACTTTGAGTATCTGGTCATGCCCTTTGGCCTGTGCAACGCCCCTGCCGTCTTCCAAGACTTTGTTAATGAAATTTTTCGTGATCTCTTATATTCCTGTGTTGTTGTGTATCTGGACGATATTCTGATTTTTTCTGCCAACCTAGAAGAACACCGCCAGCATGTCCGCATGGTTCTTCAGAGACTTCGTGACAATCAACTTTATGCCAAAATGGAGAAATGTCTGTTTGAATGTCAATCTCTTCCTTTCCTAGGATACTTGGTCTCTGGGCAGGGACTACAAATGGATCCAGACAAACTCTCTGCCGTCTTAGATTGGCCACGCCCCTCCGGACTCCGTGCTATCCAACGTTTTTTGGGGTTCGCCAATTACAGACAATTTATTCCACATTTTTCCACCATTGTGGCTCCTATCGTGGCTTTAACCAAAAAGAATGCCAATCCTAAGTCATGGCCTCCTCAAGCGGAAGACGCCTTTAAACGGCTCAAGTCTGCCTTTTCTTCTGCTCCCGTGCTCTCCAGACCTGACCCATCTAAACCCTTCCTATTGGAGGTTGATGCCTCCTCAGTAGGAGCTGGAGCGGTTCTTCTACAAAAAAATTCTTCCGGGCATGCTGTTACTTGTGGTTTTTTTTCTAGGACCTTCTCTCCGGCGGAGAGGAACTACTCCATCGGGGATCGAGAGCTACTGGCCATTAAATTAGCACTTGAGGAATGGAGGCATCTGCTGGAGGGATCAAAATTTCCAGTTATTATTTACACCGATCACAAGAATCTCTCCTATCTCCAGTCTGCCCAACGGCTGAATCCTCGCCAGGCCAGGTGGTCTCTGTTCTTTGCCCGGTTTAATTTTGAAATTCACTTTCGCCCTGCCGATAAGAACATTAGGGCCGATGCTCTCTCTCGTTCCTCGGATGCCTCGGAAGTAGAGCTCTCTCCGCAACACATCATTCCTCCTGACTGCCTGATCTCCACTTCTCCAGCCTCCATCAGGCAAACTCCTCCAGGGAAGACCTTCGTCTCTCCACGCCAACGCCTCGGAATCCTCAAATGGGATCACTCCTCCCATCTCGCAGGCCATGCGGGCATCAAGAAATCCGTGCAACTCATCTCTCGTTTCTATTGGTGGCCGACTCTGGAGACGGATGTTGTTGATTTTGTGCGGGCCTGCACTGTCTGTGCCCGGGATAAGACTCCTCGCCAGAAGCCCTCTGCCTGTCCCCGATCAGCCTTGGTCTCTGATTGGTATGGACTTTATTACAGACTTACCCCCATCCCGTGGCAACACTGTTGTTTGGGTGGTCGTTGATCGATTTTCCAAGATGGCACATTTTATTCCTCTTCCTGGTCTTCCTTCAGCGCCTCAGTTGGCAAAAAATTTTTTGTACACATTTTTCGTCTTCACGGGTTGCCCACGCAGATCGTCTCGGATAGAGGCGTCCAATTCGTGTCAAAATTCTGGAGGGCTCTCTGTAAACAACTCAAGATTAAATTAAACTTTTCTTCTGCTTATCATCCTCAATCCAATGGCAAGTAGAAAGAATTAACCAGGTCCTGGGTGATTATTTACGGCATTTTGTTTCCTCCCGCCAGGATGACTGGGCAGATCTTCTACCATGGGCCGAATTCTCGTATAACTTCAGAGTCTCTGAATCTTCTTCCAAATCCCCATTTTTCGTGGTGTACGGCCGTCACCCTCTTCCCCCCCTCCCTACTCCCTTGCCCTCTGGTTTGCCCGCTGTGGATGAAATAACTTGTGATCTTTCCACCATATGGAAAGAGACCCAAAATTCTCTCTTACAGGCTTCATCACGCATGAAGAAGTTTGCTGATAAGAAAAGAAGAGCTCCCCCCATTTTTTCTCCCGGAGACAAGGTATGGCTCTCCGCTAAATATGTCCGCTTCCGTGTTCCCAGCTACAAATTGGGACCACGCTATCTTGGTCCTTTCAAAATTTTGTGCCAGATTAATCCTGTCTCTTACAAACTTCTTCTTCCTCCTTCTCTTCGTATTCCTAATGCCTTTTACGTTTCTCTTCTTAAACCACTCATCATCAACCGTTTCTCTCCCAAACTTGTTTCTCCCACTCCTGTTTCCGGCTCCTCGGACATCTTCTCCGTAAAGGAGATACTGGCCTCCAAGAAGGTCAGAGGGAAAACCTTTTTTTTGGTCGATTGGGAGGGCTGTGGTCCTGAAGAGAGATCCTGGGAACCTGAGGACAATATCCTAGAGAAAAGTCTGGTCCTCAGGTTCTCAGGCTCCAAGAAGAGGGGGAGACCCAAGTGGGGGGGGTACTGTTACGCCGAGCGCTCCGGGTCCCCACTCCTCCCCGGAGCGCTCGCTACACTCTCGCTACTGCAGCGCTCCGGTCAGATCCACTGACCCGGTGCGCTGCGATACCGCCTCCAGCCGGGATGCGATTCGCGATGCGGGTGGCGCCCGCTCACGATGCGCACCCCGGCTCCCGTACCTGACTCGCTCTCCGTCGGTCCTGTCCCGGTGCGCGCGGCGCCGCTCCCTAGGGCGCGCGCGCGCCGGGTCTCTGCGATTTAAAGGGCCACTGCGCCGCTGATTGGCGCAGTGGTTCTAATTAGTGTGTTCACCTGTGCACTCCCTATGTATACCTCACTTCCCCTGCACTCCCTCGCCGGATCTTGTTGCCATTGTGCCAGTGAAAGCGTTTCCTTGTGTGTTCCTAGCCTGTGTTCCAGACCTCCTGCCGTTGCCCCTGACTACGATCCTTGCTGCCTGCCCCGACCTTCTGCTACGTCCGACCTTGCTTCTGTCTACTCCCTTGTACCGCGCCTATCTTCAGCAGTCAGAGAGGTTGAGCCGTTGCTAGTGGATACGACCTGGTCACTACCGCCGCAGCAAGACCATCCCGCTTTGCGGCGGGCTCTGGTGAACACCAGTAGTGACTTAGAACCGGTCCACTAGCACAGTCCACGCCAATCCCTCTCTGGCACAGAGGATCCACCTCCTGCCAGCCGGCATCGTGACACGTACATGTATGTCATGTATTATATTGGCCGCCACTAAAAGTGCAGTGCTGCGCCCGGTAAGATAGTGGCTATCACTGCTAGCCAGCCATCTTGCCTCAGGACCTAGGGGGGTTTCGACCACTTAAAGAGACAAATGTCAGATTTGAAAAATCGGACTGGGTCATGAAGGCCAAAACTAGCTGGGTCATGAAGGGGTTAATAATAAAACAAAACCTAAATAAGTAGGTTATTGATTTACTCCTGGTGACTTGAAAGATGAATATAACATGTCAACTTTTCCACATAGTGAACAGTGTATAAACAACCTCCAGAAATAGTATCACATTTTGTGAATTAAAAAAAACGACAAAATATAAATAAAAAAATTAGTAAATGTAAATATAGTCTGCCTTTCTCATAATGTTGCCTAGCACTTTATCCTCACATATGCCACCATTTAATGTCTAACGTCTACCATAGGAAATACATGGATTTGAGGATATATTATAAATTTGTTTTAATAATTCATGTCAAAAGTGGGAACATTGTCCTGATCACCAGTGGTGCCAGAAACTGGCAGAAAGAGGGCTAAAAACTAAAATGTATTAAGAGGAACCAGAAATATATTTTTCCTGCCCATTTGTGATAAGAACTGAGGACTGTAACCGTATAATACAGAAACTATTGTTACCTAGCAGTCCATGGACTCCTTCAGAAAATGTATGATCGTCCAGTGTGTAAAAACCCAGGAAATCCCTGTGGATAGGATTATTTTTCCAAACTTCATGCAGAATAATGACAAATGTCGCTCCTTCTCCAAATGAAAAGGTCACATTACTTCTTTTGTTGACCACCAGATTAAACCTAGTGGAGTTAAAATACAGAAATAGATCAGTATATATATATATATATATATATATATATATATATATATATATATATACACACATATACACACACACACACATATATATATATATATATATATATATATATATATACACATATATATATATATATATATATATATACACATATATATACATATACATATACATATACATATACATATAAATATATATACATATATACATATATACATATATACATATATACATATATACATATATATATATATATATATATATATATATAAATTATGCTCACTTGGAGATGTTGTGCTGAGGGCCCAGCACTATAGATCGCCTATCAATAAGTCTTTGATCAAGGTGTGTGGGGGCAGCTAGCATAAAACCATAGACAAATGGTTCAAAGAATGCTTGTGGATCAGCCATCCCAATGGTGTTTGGACACAAAAATAGTCTTCTCATGAACAGTAGTCTTTAGTAATAAAAGACTTATTAATAAATATATATATACACACACACACACAAACAATGTGTTCTAAGGGAGATGCCAACCTCTTCCCAGGTCCAGAAGTCTAATTCTCCATACATGGAGAGCACCAATCCACATGCATCCTTTTACCATTGATTCACAGTAGACTTGCAATTCCAGTGGACCAGATGACTGGGCCAGATGACTTTGCAGTGAAAGCCTGAGGTAGAGATGAGCAAATAAAAATAAAAAAATGCGATTCGGCTGATTCGCTAAATTTTCCGAAAAATTTGGTTTGGTCTTGGTCGCGGTGAATCACTATTAAGAATGGCTATTTCTGGGCTACAGAGAGCCTCAATAGGATTATAGAGCACTTTGCCTTGCCGTAAAACACATAGGGAGTGTGCTGTGTTAGTGATATAATACTGTTATTCAGTATGACATGCAGACTAGAGGCCTCGCTATTAGAATCACTGTAACAGAGTGGCACAATGACAGAGCCTGGAAGTGGCATCATTATTAGTGTTGCTCACGAATATTCGCAATTCGAATATTATTCGCGACTATCGCATATTCGCGAATTTCGCGAATATAGCGCTATATATTCGTAATTACGAATATTCGTTTTTTTTTTTGTTTTTTTTTCACAGTACACCTCACAGTGATCATCCCTCTCTGCTTCCAGCTTGTGTGGTGTAAAGAAGGCTGTAATACTACTGTGTGAGACTGTCGTGCGAAAATTCGCATATACGAAAATTAGCATATGCTAATTTTCGCATACGCGAATATTCACATATGTTAATTTCCGCATACGCGAATATCCGCATATGCGAAAATAAAACAAGAATATAACGAATATGCGAATATTCGCGAATATATGACGAATATTCATCCATATATTCGCGAATTCGAATATGGCCTATGCCGCTCAACACTAATCATTATGAGGAGACCATATAGTGACTGAATGACACAGCGTGGAGATGGCGGCAGCATGAGGAGACCATATAGTCCCTGAATGACACAGCTTGGAGGTGGCGGCAGCATGAGGAGACCATGTAGTGGCTGAATGACACAACTTTGAGGTGGCTGAAGCATGAGTAGACCATATAGTGGCTGAATGACACAGCCTGGAGTTGGTGGCGGCAAGAAGAGACCATATAGTGGCTGAATGACAGCCTGAGATGGCGGAAGCATGATGAGACCATAATCTGGCAGAATGACACAGTGTGGAGGTGGCGTCAGCATGAGGAGACCATATAGTGGCTGAATGACACAGCTTGGAGGTGGTTACAGCATGAGGAGACCATAGGGTCTCACAATTGAAAAGGTTAAAGATATTTTTTAACATTTAACCTCTTCAGGACATAGGGCGTATGGATACGCCCTGCATCCCGAGTCCTTAAGGACCGACGGCGTATCCATACGCCCGTGGGAATTCCGGCCCCCACCGCTAGCCGGTTGGTGGACCGGAGCCGGATGCCTGCTGAAATCGTTCAGCAGGCATCCCGGCATATCGCCCAGGGGGGTCATTATGCCCCCCCATGTCGGCGATCGCCGCAGATCGCTGGACAATTCAGTCCAGCGATCTGCGGCGATTCCGGGTCAATCGGGTCTCCAGTGACCCGATGACCCGGAATTACTGGCTGTTCGGGGCCGTCTCTGGATCGTTGGAGGTGAGTGACAGCCTCCTGCTGTTGCTTAGCAACAGCTCCCAGCATGCAAAAAGGGCATGCTGGGAGCTGTAGTTATGCAACAGCAGGAGGCAGACCACCACAACTCCCAGCATTCCCTTATGGGCATGCTGGGACTTATGGTTTTGCAACAGCTGGAGGCACATTCTTTCTATGGAAAAGTGTACCTTCAGCTGTTGTATAACTTCAACTCCCAGCTTGCACAAACAGCTAAAGTGCATGCTGGGAGTTGTAGTGGTGCATCTGCTGGTTGCATAACTACAACTCCCAGCATGCCCGTTGGCTGTCGGTGACTGCTGAGAGTTGTAGTTTTGCAACAGCTGAAGGCACACTGGTTGTGAAACTCAGAGTTTTTTTTTACCTAACTCAGTGTTTCACGACCGGTGTGCCTCCAGCTGTTGCAAACTACAACTCTCAGCAGTCACCGTACACCATGCACCGTACATGCTGGGAGTTGTAGTTTTGCAACAGCTGGAGGCACACTGGTTGTGAAACACTGAGTTAGGTCACAAACTCCGTGATACATAACCAGTGTGCCTACAGCTGTTGCAAAACTACAACTCTCAGCAGTCACCGACAGCCAACGGGCATGCTGGGAGTTGTAGTTATGCAACAGCTGGATGTCCCCCCCAATGTGAACGTACAGGGTACACTCACATGGGCGGAGGATTACAGTAAGTATCTGGCTGCAAATTTGAGCTGCCGCAAACTTTCTGCTGCAGCTCAAATTGCCAGCGAGAAACTACTGTGAACCCCCCGCCCGTGCGACTGTACCCTAAAAACACTACACTACACTACCACAAAAAATAAAATAAAAAGTAAAAAACACTACATATACACATACCCTTACACAGCCCCCCTCCCCTCCCCAATAAAAATGAAAAACGTCTGGTACGCCACTGTTTCCAGAACGGAGCCTCCCGCTGTTGCAAAACAACTCCCAGTATTGTCGGACAGCCGTTGACTGTCCAGGCATGCTGGGAGTTTTGCAACAGCTGGAGGCACCCTGTTTGGGAATCACTGGCGTCCCTAATTTAGGCCTCAAATGCGCATGGCGCTCTCACTTTGGAGCCCTGTCGTATTTCAAGGCAACAGTTTAGGGTCACATATGGGGTATCGCCGTACTCGGGAGAAATTGTGTTACAAATTTTGGGGGGTATTTTCTGCTTTTACCCTTTTTAAAAATGTAAAATTTTTGGGAAAACAAGCATTTTAGGTTAAAAAAAATTTTTTTTTACATATGCAAAAGTCGTGAAACACCTGTGGGGTATAAAGGTTCACTTAACCCCTTGTTACGTTCCCCGAGGGGTCTAGTTTCCAAAATGGTATGCCATGTGAGGGGTTTTTTGCTGTCCTGGCACCATAGGGGCTGTTACGCCGAGCGCTCCGGGTCCCCGCTCCTCCCCGGAGCGCTCGCTACACTTCCCTCACTGCAGCGCCCCGGTCGGTTCCACGGACCCGGGGCGCTGCGTTACTACCTCCGGCCGGGATGCGATTCGCGATGCGGGTAGCGCCCGCTCGCGATGCGCACCCCGGCTCCCGTACCTTACTCGCTCCCCGTCAGTTCTGTCCCGGCGCGCGCGGCCCCGCTCCCTAGGGCGCGCGCGCGCCGGGTCTTTGCGATTTAAAGGGCCACTGCACCGCTGATTGGTGCAGTGGTTCCAATTAGTGTTTACACCTGTGCACTTCCCTATATCACCTCACTTCCCCTTCACTCCCTCGCCGGATCTTGTTGCCCTAGTGCCAGTGAAAGCGTTCCTTGTGTGTTCCTTGCCTGTGATTCCAGACCTTCTGCCGTTGCCCCTGACTACGATCCTTGCTGCCTGCCCCGACCTTCTGCTACGTCCGACCTTGCTTCTGTCTACTCCCTTGTACCGCGCCTATCTTCAGCAGCCAGAGAGGTTGAGCCGTTGCTAGGGGATACGACCTGGTCACTACCGCCGCAGCAAGACCATCCCGCTTTGCGGCGGGCTCTGGTGAAAACCAGTAGTGACTTAGAACCGATCCTCTAGCACGGTCCACGCCAATCCCTCTCTGGCACAGAGGATCCACTACCTGCCAGCCGGCATCGTGACAGTAGATCCGGCCATGGATCCCGCTGAAGTTCCTCTGCCAGTTGTCGCTGACCTCACCACGGTGGTCGCCCAGCAGTCACAACAGATTGCGCAACAAGGCCAACAGCTGTCTCAACTGACTGTTATGCTACAACAGTTACTACCACAGCTCCAGCAATCATCTCCTCCGCCAGCTCCTGTACCTCCTCCGCAGCGAGTGGCCGCTTCTGGAATACGACTATCCTTGCCGGATAAATTTGATGGGGACTCTAAGTTTTGCCGTGGCTTTCTTTCCCAATGTTCATTACACTTGGAGATGATGTCGGACCAGTTCCCCACTGAAAGGTCTAAGGTGGCTTTCGTAGTCAGCCTGCTGTCTGGAAAAGCCCTGGCTTGGGCCACACCGCTCTGGGACCGCAATGACCCCGTCACTGCCTCTGTACACTCCTTCTTCTCGGAAATTCGAAGTGTCTTTGAGGAACCTGCCCGAGCCTCTTCTGCTGAGACTGCCCTGTTGAACCTGGTCCAGGGTAATTCTTCCGTTGGCGAGTATGCCGTACAGTTCCGTACCCTTGCTTCAGAATTATCCTGGAATAATGAGGCACTCTGCGCGACCTTTAAAAAAGGCCTATCCAGCAACATTAAAGATGTTCTGGCCGCACGAGAAATCCCTGCTAACCTACATGAACTCATCCATCTTGCCACTCGCATTGACATGCGTTTTTCCGAACGGCGTCAGGAGCTCCGCCAGGATATGGACTCTGTTCGCACGAGGCGTTTCTTCTCCCCGGCTCCTCTCTCCTCTGGTCCCCTGCAATCTGTTCCTGTGCCTCCCGCCGTGGAGGCTATGCAGGTCGACCGGTCTCGCCTGACACCCCAAGAGAGGACACGACGCCGCATGGAGAATCTCTGCCTGTACTGTGCTAGTACCGAACACTTCCTGAAGGATTGTCCTATCCGTCCTCCCCGCCTGGAAAGACGTCCGCTGACTCCGCACAAAGGTGAGACAGTCCTTGATGTCTACTCTGCTTCTCCACGTCTTACTGTGCCTGTGCGGATGTCTGCCTCTGCCTTCTCCTTCTCTGCTGTGGCCTTCCTGGACTCTGGATCTGCAGGAAATTTCATCTTAGCCTCTCTAGTCAACAGGTTCAACATCCCGGTGACCAGTCTCGCCAGACCCCTCTACATCAATTGTGTAAACAATGAAAGATTGGACTGTACTATACGTTTCCGCACGGAGCCCCTTCTAATGTGCATCGGATCTCATCACGAGAGGATTGAACTGTTGGTCCTCCCCAATTGCACTTCTGAAATCCTTCTTGGACTTCCCTGGCTTCAACTCCATTCCCCAATCCTGGATTGGTCCACTGGGGAGATCAAGAGTTGGGGGCCCTCTTGTTCCAAGGACTGCTTAAAACCGGTTCCCAGTAAACCTTGCCGTGTCCCTGTGCTTCCTCATGTAACCGGTCTCCCTAAGGCCTATATGGACTTTGCGGACGTTTTTTGCAAAAAACAAGCTGAGACTCTACCTCCTCACAGGCCTTATGATTGTCCCATTGACCTCCTCCCGGGCACTACTCCACCCCGGGGCAGAATCTATCCTCTGTCCGTCCCAGAGACTCTTGCCATGTCTGAATACGTCCAAGAAAATTTAAAAAAGGGCTTTATCCGTAAATCCTCCTCTCCTGCCGGAGCCGGATTTTTCTTTGTGTCCAAAAAAGATGGCTCTCTACGTCCTTGCATTGACTACCGCGGTCTTAATAAAATCACGGTTAAGAACCGCTACCCCCTACCCCTCATCTCTGAACTCTTTGATCGTCTCCAAGGTGCCCATATTTTTACCAAACTGGACTTAAGAGGTGCTTATAATCTCATCCGCATCAGAGAGGGGGATGAATGGAAAACGGCATTTAACACCAGAGATGGACACTTTGAGTATCTGGTCATGCCCTTTGGTCTATGCAACGCCCCTGCCGTCTTCCAAGACTTTGTTAATGAAATTTTTCGTGATCTACTATACTCCTGTGTTGTTGTATATCTGGACGATATCCTGATTTTTTCTGCCAATCTTGAAGAACACCGCCAGCATGTCCGTATGGTTCTTCAGAGACTTCGTGATAATCAACTCTATGCCAAAATAGAGAAATGTCTGTTTGAATGCCAATCTCTTCCTTTTCTAGGATACTTGGTCTCTGGCCAGGGACTACAAATGGACCCAGATAAACTCTCTGCCGTCTTAGATTGGCCACGCCCCTCCGGACTCCGTGCCATCCAACGTTTTTTGGGGTTCGCCAATTATTACAGGCAATTTATTCCACATTTTTCTACCATTGTGGCTCCTATTGTGGCTTTAACAAAAAAAAATGCCGATCCCAAGTCTTGGCCTCCTCAAGCGGAAGACGCCTTTAAACGACTCAAGTCTGCCTTTTCTTCGGCTCCCGTGCTCTCCAGACCTGACCCATCTAAACCCTTCCTATTGGAGGTTGATGCCTCCTCAGTGGGAGCTGGAGCTGTCCTTCTACAAAAAAACTCTTCCGGGCATGCTGTTACTTGTGGTTTTTTTTCCAGGACCTTCTCTCCGGCGGAGAGGAACTACTCCATCGGGGATCGAGAGCTTCTAGCCATTAAATTAGCACTTGAGGAATGGAGGCATCTGCTGGAGGGATCAAGATTTCCAGTTATTATTTACACCGATCACAAGAACCTCTCCTACCTCCAGTCTGCCCAACGGCTGAATCCTCGTCAGGCCAGGTGGTCTCTGTTCTTTGCCCGATTTAATTTTGAAATTCACTTTCGGCCTGCTGATAAAAACATTAGGGCCGATGCTCTCTCTCGTTCCTCAGATGCCTCTGAAATTGAACTCTCTCCTCAACACATCATTCCTCCTGACTGCCTGATTTCCACTTCTCCAGCCTCCATCAGGCAAACTCCTCCAGGAAAGACCTTTGTTTCTCCACGCCAACGCCTTGGGATCCTCAAATGGGGTCACTCCTCCCATCTCGCAGGTCATGCGGGCATCAAGAAATCTGTGCAACTCATCTCTCGCTTCTATTGGTGGCCGACTCTAGAGACTGATGTGGTGGACTTTGTGCGAGCCTGCACTATCTGTGCCCGGGATAAGACTCCTCGCCAGAAGCCCGCTGGTTTTCTTCATCCTCTACCTGTCCCCGAACAACCTTGGTCTCTGATTGGTATGGATTTTATTACTGACTTACCCCCATCCCATGGCAACACTGTTATTTGGGTGGTCGTTGATCGATTCTCCAAAATGGCACATTTCATCCCTCTTCCTGGTCTTCCTTCAGCGCCTCAGTTGGCTAAACAATTTTTTGTACACATTTTTCGTCTTCACGGGTTGCCTACACAGATCGTCTCGGATAGAGGCGTCCAATTTGTGTCTAAATTCTGGAGGGCTCTCTGTAAACAACTCAAGATTAAATTAAATTTTTCTTCTGCATACCATCCTCAATCCAATGGACAAGTAGAGAGAATTAACCAGATCTTGGGTGACTATTTACGACATTTTGTTTCCTCCCGCCAGGATGACTGGGCAGATCTTCTACCTTGGGCCGAATTCTCGTATAATTTCAGAATCTCTGAATCTTCCTCCAAATCTCCGTTTTTCGTGGTGTACGGCCGTCACCCTCTTCCCCCCCTCCCTACCCCCTTGCCCTCTGGTCTGCCCGCTGTGGATGAAATTTCTCGTGATCTTTCCACCATATGGAAAGAGACCCAAAATTCTCTCTTACAGGCTTCTTCTCGCATGAAGAGATTCGCAGATAAGAAAAGAAGAGCTCCTCCCATTTTTTCCCCTGGAGACAAGGTATGGCTCTCCGCTAAATATGTCCGTTTCCGTGTCCCGAGCTATAAGTTGGGACCACGCTATCTTGGTCCTTTTAAAGTTTTGTGTCAAATTAATCCTGTCTCTTACAAACTTCTTCTTCCTCCTTCTCTTCGTATCCCTAATGCCTTTCACGTCTCTCTTCTTAAACCTCTCATCCTCAACCGTTTTTCTCCTAAATCTGTTCCTCCCACTCCTGTTTCCGGCTCCTCGGACATCTTCTCTGTCAAAGAGATTTTGGCCTCTAAAAAGGTCAGGGGAAGAACTTTTTTTTTAGTGGATTGGGAGGGTTGTGGTCCAGAAGAGAGGTCCTGGGAACCTGAGGACAATATCCTGGACAAAAGTCTGATCCTCAGGTTCTCAGGCCCCAAGAAGAGGGGGAGACCCAAGGGGGGGGGTACTGTTACGCCGAGCGCTCCGGGTCCCCGCTCCTCCCCGGAGCGCTCGCTACACTTCCCTCACTGCAGCGCCCCGGTCGGTTCCACGGACCCGGGGCGCTGCGTTACTACCTCCGGCCGGGATGCGATTCGCGATGCGGGTAGCGCCCGCTCGCGATGCGCACCCCGGCTCCCGTACCTTACTCGCTCCCCGTCAGTTCTGTCCCGGCGCGCGCGGCCCCGCTCCCTAGGGCGCGCGCGCGCCGGGTCTTTGCGATTTAAAGGGCCACTGCACCGCTGATTGGTGCAGTGGTTCCAATTAGTGTTTACACCTGTGCACTTCCCTATATCACCTCACTTCCCCTTCACTCCCTCGCCGGATCTTGTTGCCCTAGTGCCAGTGAAAGCGTTCCTTGTGTGTTCCTTGCCTGTGATTCCAGACCTTCTGCCGTTGCCCCTGACTACGATCCTTGCTGCCTGCCCCGACCTTCTGCTACGTCCGACCTTGCTTCTGTCTACTCCCTTGTACCGCGCCTATCTTCAGCAGCCAGAGAGGTTGAGCCGTTGCTAGGGGATACGACCTGGTCACTACCGCCGCAGCAAGACCATCCCGCTTTGCGGCGGGCTCTGGTGAAAACCAGTAGTGACTTAGAACCGATCCTCTAGCACGGTCCACGCCAATCCCTCTCTGGCACAGAGGATCCACTACCTGCCAGCCGGCATCGTGACAGGGGCTTCCTAAATGCGGCATGCCCCCAGAGCAAAATTTGCTTTCAAAAAGCCAAATGTGACTCCTTCTCTTCCGAGACCTGTAGTGCGCCAGCAGAGCACTTTTCACCCCCATATGGGGTGTTTTCTGAATCGGGAGAAATTGGGCTTCTAATTTTTAGGGGTATTTTCTGCTATTACCCTTTTTAAAAATAAAAAATTTTTGGGAAAACAAGCATTTTAGGTAAAAAATTTTTTTTTTTTTTTACATTTGCAAAAGTCGTGAAACACCTGTGGGGTATTAAGGTTCACTTTATCCCATGTTACATTCCCCGAGGGGTCTAGTTTCCAAAATGGTATGCCATGTGTTTTTTTTTTTTGCTGTTCTGGCACCATAGGGGCTTCCTAAAGGTAACATGCCCCCCAAAAACCATTTCATAAAAACGTACTCTCCAAAATCCCCTTGTCGCTCCTTCCCTTCTGAGCCCTCTACTGCGCCCGCCGAACACTTTACATAGACATATGAGATATGTGCTTACTCGAGAGAAATTGGGCTACAAATACAAGTAAAAATATTGTCCTTTTACCCCTTGTAAAAATTCAAAAATTGGGTCTACAAGAACATGTAAGTGTAAAAAATGAAGATTGTGAATTTTCTCCTTCACTTTGCTGCTATTCGTGTGAAACACCTAAAGGGTTAAAACGCTGACTGAATGTCATTTTGAATACTTTGGGGGTGTAGTTTTTATAATGGGGTCATTTATGGGGTATTTCTAATATGAAGACCCTTCAAATCCACTTCAAACCTGAACTGGTCCCTGAAAAATACTGAGTTTGAAAATTTTGTGAAAAATCGGAAAATTGCTGCTGACCATTGAAGCCCTCTGGTGTCTTCCAAAAGTAAAAACACGTCAATTTTATGATGCAAACATAAAGTAGACATATTGTATATGTGAACCAAAAAAAATGTATTTGTAATATCCATTTTCTTTACAAGCAGTGAGCTTCAAAGTTAGAAAAATGCTAAATTTTCAAATTTTTCATCAAATTTACCGATTTTTCACCAAGAAAGGATGCAAGTATGGACAAAAATTTACCACTATGTTAAAGTAGAATATGTCACGAAAAAACAATCTCGGAATCAGATTGATAACTAAAAGCATTCCAGAGTTGTTAATGTTTAAAGTGACAGTGGTCAGATGTGCAAAAAACGCTCCGGTCCTTAAGGCCAAAATGGGCTCCGTCCTGAAGGGGTTAAATTGAAGTTTTCAAATAGATGAACCTAAAAAGTTTTATTTAATGTGCCAGCAGCATGGGGAGACCACATGGAGGCACAGTGACACAGCCTGGAGGTGGCTGCAGCATGAGGAGACCATAATCTGGCAGAATGACACAGCCTGGAGTTGGCGGCAGCAAGAGGTGTCCATATAGCGGCTGAATGACACAGCCTGGAGCTGGCATCAGCATGAGGAGAACATATGGTGGCAGTATGAGACAGCCTGGAGCTGGCATCAGCATGAGGAGAACATTTGATGGCAGTATGAGGCCCTTAGGACTTTACCAACAATAAAATGGTACACCACGTAGATGTACATACGTGGTATGCACTTATGAGGGGAGTACAATACGCTCCATTACACTTAAAACAGTATTTATCTAGAACAGCAGCAGGTGTGTACTTGTGGCTGGCCTTTCACAGTAACTAGGCCCTTGGCATTATAACAGGAAAAAAAGGTATACCACATAGATGTATGTACGTGGTATGCACTTATGAGGGGAGTACAATACGCTCCACTACACTTAAAACAGTATTTGTGTAGAACAGCAGCAGGTGTGTACTTTTGGCTTGCCTTTCACAGTTACTAGGCCCTTAAGACTTTAACAAATACAAAATAGTACACCCCCTATGTATGCACAGGTTACACTTAATGGAGGACAATATGCTCCACTATGCAACCTGTATTTGGCACTAATAGCAGGTGATTATGGCTTTTAGTCCTCGGCTCACCCTAACTGTCTGGCTACTATAAGCTTTTCAGTTGTTGTACACACAAGTGCTGCAACACACAGTCGCTGTGTACTACACCCAAAATTGCAATTTCTCAATCTCTCTCTCCCTTCCCTATCAGTGCTTCTAGGCTGGATTTGGGCTTGAGGTGAATCACTGCTGTAAAAATGCTTTTCTGTGCAACACACTGCTCTCTGTCCATCTCTCTCTCTCTCTCTCTCTCTGCAATAAAACACTGAAGTGACTGGCCGCAAGATGGCTGCTTATTATCTAGGTCTGTGACATCACGGTGGTGGCTGGCTGCTGATAGGCTGCATGCTGCATGTGATTCAGGGTCATCCTGCCTACCCATGTTCCCACCTTCCCAGCGTTCCCTAACCCATGTCCTGACATGTGGAGCCGCCATCTTAGATGCCCTGGAGCCTGGACCACACTAAATGGAGTTTAATGAAGCGATTTGTATGATTGAATCGCAGTAATATTCGGATTCTTTGCAAAGCTAATTTTTCCTGAAATTCATAACAAATTCGGATTCGTCAGATTCAATTCGCTCATCCCTAGCCCCAGGTATGACTATTTCTGTGGGTGATGACAGACCGACACTGACAGCTGATCACTGGACCTTACTTCTCAAAAGAGTCAGTAATTCAGAGAAAGTTCATAGAAATGTTAGTGTATTAGAAGTGTCTTACCCCTCCTCGCTGATTGAGCTTGTTTTCTTCCATGTAAAGATTTTCTTGATTTTACGGTTCATAACAGTGACTGTGTCAGTAGTCACCTCAATTCTTATCTTCATCTCTCTGTTTACTATCCCAATTCTTCCAAAATAAGTTTCATTTGATTTGCCTTTGCTTGTTTTCTTGTTTCCAATAAGTTGTCCATTGACTGAAATACCTAAAGAAAACAATATTAACTGGTCTCAGGATATCTTCTAACAAATAATACAATCTTATGTATTTAAGAACATGTCTCAAGAACTGCCTTGTAGAATGGCAGGGAGGTCTAGCACATTATAGGGGCCTCTGATTTCACTCTTAATTCCATCCAAGGCCCATTAGATTCAGTGCCGTTGCCCATTTGCAGTATGATTGCTTATATGTTGCCAATCTTTTTTATAATCTACAGTAGAGCCCAACATTGGGTCCTGGATTGGTTGGCGTCCCAGGGTCACCATCATGGCAGTACAAGCAGCACATCTGTAAGGGGTCCTGCTTTTCTTAACATTACATGAGGTCTGGTTATAATCTTTTATTTTAACATGGCACACAGGCTCCTCTGAACACTGCAGTGTCCCCTGTGATGTTTTGTCTCTTGGGGCCACTCTTGTAGCCACAGCACATATGCAGAGAAAAAGCAGGATACTGCACATCAGGGAGGAATACTTCAACACTGTAAGTACAAGAGTCTTCATATACAGCATGTAGTCACAGTAATGTCTAAAGTATTTTCTGTAGGATGAGGAGGACATTATTCTTAACCCTTTCTAAACTAATCTTTCTTAAAGTGTATATGTTTAATGAAATGTTTCTTATTATTGCTATTGTTTAATGAATATGGTATAAGTGCAATGTATATATAAGTGTAATGTATATGTTGGGCAGTACTCTCAGGTTATTTTGTCCTGTACTGGCGGGCCAAACTTATGCTACATCAAGATGTTAATTGAAGGTCAATAGGGATATACTGAATGCATTATAAATATTGCTATTTCTTGATGTTCTTTTCTTGGGTTTATGGCATTTTTTTCAAATTCCAGCATGTCATAGAACTGACATTTTATCAGGCATTTCGTGGCAATTTTGTCCCTATTGTTTTCTTTGCTTCTATGTGTTGCATTATATCTGGTATTCTTCACATTTAGAACCAGGATTCAGAGCTAACACTGCATAAAAGATATTTCATGTTTAGGTTTTTGATGCAGTTTTAAAATATCTGTCATAGCTGTATGGCTTTATTGCCATGTCATGTTAATGAGGACAATTCATGCAACATCCACATCAAATGCTAATTTGCTGTATGTTTGCCCCTTATGTACTTGTGACATAATATATAAATATAATATATAATACGTAAAATATCGGAAGCTCCATGACTTACCTAGTTTTTTATCCTGGATGAGATTTAGGATCATACCCGGTTTCTCCTGAATATTGAAGCACAGCGAGTCATTCATTTGTGGAACATTTATTACAAAATGAGGGTCAGAATCCACTGTAAATAGAAATAAAAGAAGTGAACATCCAGTTATATAAGTCATTGTTGAGAAAATGGCTATAATATAAGAAAACGCATTAAAACACAACACTGTAGGATCATTGATGACCAACATTAAAAGACAGAAGGGTGGACATTACCCCTTAAATGAAACTGCTTTGTTTTGGCGTTAATGACCGGGCTAATATTCATTTTTGCGTTTTGGTTTTGTTCCTCTTCGCCATTTAAAATCTATAACTTCTTAAATTTTTTAACCTTCAGGGCCACATGAGGACTTGCTTTATGCGGGGTAAATTTTATTTTGTAATAAAAGCATTAATTTTACAACTAAATTTCTAAATTTATGGCGAGGCCATAAAAAATTTATTTATGGGGTAAGATTGAAACAGGAAAAGCAAATTTGGGGGATTTTGTTTCTTCGCAGTTCACTTTATGGTTAAAATTACACATTATGTTTATTGTGTAGGTCAATACAATTACAATGATACCCAATTTATATGGATTTTGTTTTATTTTACTACTTTTATTTATAAGGTTTTGAAAATAAATATGTTTAAAATTGTCCTTTTGACCCCCTTTAATGGGGTTATCAAGCAGGAGTTTTGTTGTTGTTTTGTATTGTTTTTTACACTGTTAACTTTAAATGTTACAGTGTATAAAAAAAAAAAAACTTTTATTTACCTCCAGCGCTTCAGATGTGCCTCCGGTGTTCAGCTCCAATCCCAGGCTGCGTTCCTCTTCCTCTCAGAAAATGTGACACTCAGGTCTAGAGTGGCGTTGGCACCCAGAATGCCATACTGCCCCTCAGCCAATTACTGGTCGTGGCGCTGTCCTGCCTTAGCCAGTATTTGGCAGAGAGGCAGTGTGACACTCTGGGCACTTACATCACTCTGGGCCTGGGCTGTAGATTTTGGAGAGGAAGAGGAGCGCAGCTGGGAACTGGAGTTGGACACCAGAGGCAATGCTGGAGTATAGACTTTAAGTAAAGATTTTTTTTTTTAAACTGTTAAGTGAGCAAAGTTGTAAAAAAAAAAATCCCCTTCAGCTTGATAACCTCTTAGATTTTTCTGTATACCAGATTGTCTGAGGACAGATTATTTGCATCATTATCTCTATTTTTTATCAATTTTTGATAGGACTTTTTGATCGCTTTTTAATAATTTGGTATATGAAGTGACTAAAATTCTATACTTGGTGAATGATGTAAACTAAAAATCTACCATGTGTTTTCACGGACATTATATTTAAAAAATGTAGACATTTCTACATGTTGTTATATCAAATATGCTTGTGTTTAATTTTATTCACATTATTTTATTTGGTGAACATAATTTTATTTGGTGATTAATATTTTGTTTAGGGGATGGGTTTATTCACATTTATTAGTTTTTTTTTTATTAGTTTTTTTTTCACTATATTTTAGTCTCCATAGAAGACTTTTTCCTGTGTTTTTTTTTATTGCATACATTGCCTTAGGTATAGCATTGATCAGTGTTATTGGTTTTCCAATTGTACACATTTGGAGTGCTGATCAGGAGGCACGGAGGCAGGTAGGGACCCTCTGGCCATCATCCCAGCTGAACAGGACCCTGCAATTAACCAGCAGTGCTCCCGATGAGCCTCTCGAACCCACTGCCACCAGGAATTTGGACATTTAGATCTTGCATTCAACTTTGAACATTGGGTCTAAAGAGTTAATGTGGGGCATCAGCACGATCAGGCTTTGACAGGCATTAACGGTGAGTCTAGGCTTCTCCTGTACTTGGTTTAAAGATGATAAACATGACATGATATAAATATACGTCATTTCATGTTAACGTATTCTCACCCATGACTTAACCTATACTTACCAAAATTTGGAGGACCCTGATAGGGGTAAACTAGAGAAAATGAAAAAAAGATGATTAGTGTAAAACTTACTCTTTTAGAAACACTTCAAATTTTAAAATCTTCATTGTAATTTTCATTTACATTTCTGTTTCTCTTTTTCTGATCATTCACCTGTTGGGGACCAAGGGCGTACAGGTACGCCCTTACTCCCTGGTACTTTCTGCGGGCGCACAAAATGGCTCAGGAATGAGAGCGCACTATGGACATTTGAGGCCTAAACTGGTGATTTGCACAGGGGTAGCTCATTTTACAGCAGGTCTGACATAAACTCAAAAAAAATGAATACTCACATTGAACCTCATTTTGGAAACTACACCCCTCATGATAAGGGGTGCAGTGAGCATTTACATCCCACAGGTGACTGACAGAATTTTGGAACAGTGGTCCATTGAAAATTAAAAATGTCATGTTTCATTTGCACAGCCTGTTCTGGCACCATGGGGGCTTTGTAAATGCACATGGCCCCAGACTTCTATTCCAACCCAATACTCTCTCCAAAATGCCACTGTCGCTTCTTCTCTTCTGAGCCCTCTAGTGCACACACAGAGCACTTTACATCCACATATTATATATTTCCTTACTCTAGAGAAATGGGGTTACAAATTTTGGGGGACACTTTTCACTTATTACCCCTTATAAAAATGAAAAATTTGGGGTAACATCTGCATTTTAGTAAAAAAAATTAAAAATGTTATGTTCACGTCCAAATTCAACGCAAAGTTTTCAAACAACTGTGGGGTGTTAAGGCTCACTGTACCACTTGTTATGTTCCTTGAGGGGTGCATTTCCCAAATAGTGTGCCATGTGGGGTGTTTTTCGCTGTTCTGGCACCATGGGGGTTTCCTAAATGAGACATGCCCCCCAAAAACCATTTCAGCAAAATTTGCTTTCCAAAAGCCCAATGTCTCTCCTTCACTTCTGAGCCCTCTAGTGCACCCACAGAGCACTTTACATCCACATATGAAGTATTTCCTTACTCAAGAGAAATGGGGTTTCAAATTTTGGGGGACGTTTTAACCTATTATCCCTTGTGAACATGAAAAATTTGAGGTAACCAGCATTTTAGTTAAAAAAAAATAAAAAATGTTATGTTCACGTCCAACTTCAACGCAAAGTCTTCAAACAACTGTGGGGTGTTAAGGCTCTCTGTGCCACTTGTTACGTTCCTTGAGGGGTCTAGTTTCCCAAATAGTATGCCATGTGGGGTGCTTATCGCTGTTCTGGCACCATGGGGGCTTCCTAAATGCGACATGCCCTGCAAAAACCATTGCAGCAAAATTTGCTCTCCAAAATCCCATTGTCGCTCCTTCCATTCTGAACCCTCTAGTGAACCCACAAAGCACTTTACATCCACATATGAGGTATTTCCTTACTTGAGAGAAATTGCGTTACAATTTTTTTTTTTTGGGGGGGGGGGGGGTTCTCCTTTTACCCCTGGTAAAAATAAAACATATGGGTCTACAAGAACATGTTAGTGTAAAAAATTTAGATTTTGAATTTTTGCCTCCAGTTTACTGCTATACCTGTGAAACACCTAAAGGGTTAACAAAAGTTTTCAAAATGGGGTCCATTAGGGGGTATTTCTAACATAAACCCTCAAATTCACTTAAAAACTGAACTGGTCCCTGAAAAATTCAGATTTTGAAATTTACCTGGAAAATTGTTGCTATACTTTGAAGAGTATTAATTTTTAATTCCTTTATATCATTTGAAAGTAAATATGAAACATTAGACAAATAAAAAGAAATATAACTCAATGAGATGGTACGCAATAAGGGAAAACACATGCATTATCAGATTCAACAAGAAAGAAATAAAGGGAGAGCACTCACCACATAAATGTCTTCTTTTACTTCATTCCTTAGTTCAGAGTAATGGGATGATGTTGGTAGACGCAGATGAGGCACTCAGAGGCTATAGTCATTTCATACCTTTATTTCTTTCTTGTTGAATATGCTACTGACTTGTGCTTAGGGGATTGAGCACCCATTCTGTAATGGATTTGCAGTTTGCCCCGGGCCACGGCTCTACTCCATTCCATTGTTAAAATTACTTTCCGTGCTTGCCCCAAAATCAGTGCCTTCCTCTCTACACTCTACTGCTTGTTACATGCATTATCAGCATTATTTTAGGAATGTCAACTAGTCTTTTTTATTGTTGCTTTCTATAATGGTATCTAAGAACACCTACCAATATTAAAGGCACCAAAAGACTGTAAGAATATATTATTTTTAAATATTATTCAAAAGTAAGAAAAAAAGTATAAATGCTCACAGTCTCTTGGTGCATTATTATTGGTAGGTGTTTTTAGTTAACAGAAGTTGCCATAATGTTGACAATTATAGACAACCGGAGCCAATATTATAGACACCTGAAATATGATCTGCATTAACGTTTTAAACCCCACAGACAAACTAAAACCCCCAAAAGTTGCAGAATTGCTTTTTATTAATTTCACTCTACAATATTTATTTCTGTTGCATTACATTGTATGGAAAAATAAAGGATTCCATTTAAAAGTACAATTGGTCCCACAAAAACCAAGCCCTCATATGTCTTAGTTGTTAAAAAAAAAAAAAAAAATTTTTTTAAAGCTATGGCAAGGAAAATAAAAATGAAAAGATAAAAGTAAAATTTGTTTCAGTCCTTTAGGTATTAAAATGTTCACTTTCCAAGATAAAGCATTTTACAAAATAGTTATCACACTTGGCAGTATTCCCCTTGTTCTTCCTAGGGAGTCCCAGTCCTATTCCCAACGCACTGGGGGTACCTGGGTAACCTATAATATACAGATCAATATGTTCTGCATCAAAATAGCCTTTTTTTGTGGGACAAGATGTACGGTACTTTTTAATGGCAGCCTTCATTTGATCGCAAAATGTAATGCAAAACAAAAAAATATATATTTATGGATTAAACAAATGCAACATTATTATTATTTTTTTTAATTTTTTGCAGTCAATAAATGATTGTCATGTGACTTCTAACCACCTAGATACCACTTTTGATTGCAGCCTTTAGGGGTGAAATGGCCATGGCAGACAATAGCCAGAATCCACCTTGTATGAGCCGTTCCATACTTTGTCAGAGCCCATCCACCGTAACTGTTTGGCAGATGTCACCTTACTGACTATTTACTGATTATATGGAATAAATAAAATAAATGAATAAAATGTGATAAATTAAAACTTACATAGTTTTGCTACAGGATATGGAACATATGGGCTTTGTCCTGTAAATAGCCAAAATAAAAGGGTTAAATTACAAAACACAAAATGGCTATAAAAATTTGTTCTCCTACATCCTAATTTAACAGGATTATGTACAGATAAGTGACAGCAGCACATAGAAATATAATGTGTCGGCAGATAAGAACCATTTGGCCCATCTAGTCTGCCCAATAATCTGAATCCTATCAATAGTCCCTTGCCCTATCTTATATGAAGGATAGCCTTATGCTTATCCCATGCATGTGTAAACTCCTTCACTGTATTTGCAGCGACCACTTCTGTAGGAAGGCAATTCCATGCATCCACTACTCTCTCAGTAATGTAATACTTCCTGATATTACTGCAGAAACCTTTGACACTCTAATTTAAAACGATGTCCTCTTGTGGTAGTTTTTCTTCTTTTAAATATGCTCTCCTCCTTTACCATGTTGATTCCCTTTATAGATGACAGTTTACTAGGTCCTGTATATGAAAGGATTCCTGATGTTCAGTTTTTAACCCCTTAAGGACTCAGGGTTTTTCCGTTTTTGCACTTTCGTTTTTTCCTCCTTACCTTTCAAAAATCATAACCCTTTCAATTTTCCACCTAAAAATCCATATTATGGCTTATTTTTTGCGTCGCCTATTCTACTTTGCAGTGACATTAGTCATTTTACCCAAAAATTCACGGCGAAACGGAAAAAAAAATCATTGTGTGACAAAATCGAAGAGAAAACGCCATTTTGTAACTTTTGGGGGCTTCCGTTTCTACACAGTGCATATTTCGGTAAAAATGACACTTTATCATTCTGTAGGTCCATACGGTTAAAATGATACCCTACTTATATAAGTTGGATTTTGTCGTACTTCTGGAAAAAATCATAACTACATACAGGAAAATGTATACGTTTAAAAATGTCATTTTCTGACCCCTATAACTTTTTTATTTTTCTACGTACAGGGCAGTATGAGGGCTAATTTTTTGTGCGTGATCTGAAGTTTTTATTGGTACAATTTTTGTTTTGATCGGACTTTTTGATCACTTTTTATTTATTTTTTAATGGTATAAAAAGTGACCAAAATACGCTTTTTTTGGACTTTGGAATTTTTTTACGTGTATACGTGTACGCCATTGACCGTGCGGTTTAATTAATGATATATTTTGATAGTTCGGACATTTACGCACGCGGCGATACCACATATGTTTATTTTTATTTTTATTTACACTGTTTTATTTTTTTTATGGGAAAAGGGGGGTGATTCAAACTTTTATTAGGGAAGGGGTTAAATGACCTTTATTAACACTTTTTTTTACTTTTTTTTTTGCAGTGTTATAAGTTCCATAGGGGCCTATAACACTGCACACACTGATCTCCTATGCTGATCACTGGCATGTATTAACACGCCTGTGATCAGGGTTATCGGCACTTGACTGCTCCTGCCTGGATCTCAGGCACGGAGCAGTCATTCGTCGATCGGACACCGAGGAGGCAGGTAAGGGCCCTCCCGGTGTCCTGTAAGCTGTTCGGGACGCCGCGATTTCACCGCGGCGGTCCCGAACAGCCCGACTGACTAGCCGGGATACTTTCACTTTCACTTTCACTTTAGAAGCGGCGGTCAGCTTTGACCGCCGCTTCTAAAGGGTTAATACTGCACATTGCCGCGATCTATTGGAGCCTCTGCAAAAATAAAATGGTGCTTTTTTTAAGCAAATATTGCATCCTAAAAGCCTCATAGTTGTCTTTTTTCCTATGGGCCATACTGTGTGTTCAGGTAATAGATAAAGACCTCCTATGGGGTAATACTAAACCCACGAGAAACCGCATTATACGGGGCATTTTTCCAGAGGTCTCCACTGGGAGTAAAATATTGTGCACTATAGTGACATTATGTAAAGTAAATTGGCGTTATTTCCAGAAATGGGGTTTCTAATGTTTTGACACTTTTCAGTTTCTCTAGTCCAATCACTAATCAATAAATATCAACAAAAAGGGACTCAAGTGTGTCATAGTGCTTTTTTATTCTAAGACCTGCAATTTCCAAGATGGGGTCTTTTTTGGGTAGAGAGAGGTTTCTTATATATTTGGGTCACTTATGGTAGGTTAAACTGTGCTATTATCTGAAAGGCTTCGAAAACTTATGGCATGGTATGGCACACAAAAACCATGCCTGCCAGCTCAAGACTCCAGAATGGCAGATTATGCTACTTCTCTTCTAAACCATGTAGTATACCCAAGCCATGGGGAAAAATCACATATAAGGTATTGCCATGTACATAAGAGCCAGTGTAACACATTGAGTGGTGATTTTTACTTCTGTTGGAAAAATAAACATTTTGATCCAAAACTACATTTATTGAAAAAAAAAAAAAGTTTATTTTCACAACAAAATTCTAACAAAATTTACAGTAGGAACAAAATGCTCAGTAAACTAGATGAATACGTTAGATGAGTGCTTTAAGGATTCATCATAATGAATTTTTCTAAAAACTGCAGAATACGCATGATAAATATTGAGCATGTCTTTGTTGATAGTGAATGTGTTATAGAATCAGTACAACAAAAAAGACCAAAGAATATGTCTGCACTCACCACGAAAGTAAAGTTCAATTCATGCTTTATTGTCGATACATCTTCGAACAGAGTCGAGGTACAAATCTTCACCCTGGGTGCAGGGAGGGAGAGCGGCTAGGCAGCCGATGGCAGGAGCGTAAAGCTAGAACGACAGCGCGGTTTCGCGTCAAGGATGCGAGGAATCGGATGATGCGTCCTTGACGCGAAACCGCGCTGTCGTTCTAGCTATACGCTCCTGCCTTCGGCTGCCTAGCCGCTCTCCCTCCCTGCACCCCAGGTGAAGATTTGTACCTCGACTCTGTACGAAGATGTTGTATATACAATAAAGCATGAATTGAACTTCACTTTCGTTTTTAGTGCAGATATATCCTTTGGTCTTTTTTTGTTGTACTTTGCGGAATTGCTTTTCCTGCTAGTGTCTGGCACCCCACTTTTTCTATTACCGGGATTAACCTACAGTGCTTATTATTATTTTTTGCAAGCTAGCCATTTAGACATGTTGGAGTGCCCATCCCCCACTCTTTGCTTTGTTTGTGTTATAAAATAAAACGGGTTGAAATTGAATAACTGCAAAGAAAAATGTTTAAACTTCAGTATTTATTTACTGACAATTAAGAGAAATATTCTTACCTTCCACAAACTTATCAGCAATAAACATGTCTTGCTTCCCCTCTTCCTCTTGTGCTGTAACTACCATTGATGTTAAAGGAGTCACAAACTTAAACTTCAGGGAAAGTTTAAGTGCTTCCGCTGTTAGACTTGCAAATTCTTCTGGGTTTGCTGAAATCCTATTAGTAAAATAATGTTAGAGATGTACAGTGGACACATGTCTCCGTGTTACTCCCCAAATGTTATATCATAGTCATACACTATATAATAAAAAAAATAATACAAAGTAAAATTGTTCTTCAAGGTCCGTATAACCCAACTAATCTTTTATCCTAAGGCCATGTTCACATGCTAGAATGTCCGTCCTGGATTCGTCATTGGAATTCGGCACTGAAATTCCAATGCAGTAGAGTCCCGTTGAATTCAATGGGATTTTGCTGCTCTGCGCACATGGTGGAATTTCTGTGCCAAGAAGAATGAACACTTTCATTGTTTGTGCGAAGACCATACGGAATGCATATGAGATGGCACATTCCTGTGCAGCCCTAGCGCAGGCAGATTATGCCGGAGCCCCTCAATGTCCGGAATGTCTGAGGTGTGAACATAGCATTAAGGTCCATAAAAACAATTATTGTCTGTTAAAGAAACGGTTGAGGAGATATATAAAACACATTGAACTGAATACCTTATTGCTTTTTGGATTTAATATATTAATACTACCCTCTTACCTTCTTGTTTCAATGGGTATAGATAAGTCATTGCATTGTAGAGTTTCATGTCACCATCAACATTTTAAAGGGTACCTCTCATCAAAAACTTTTGGTATATTTTAGATTAATGAATGTTGAATAACTTTCCAATAGCCTGTTAATGAAAAATATGCTTCTTTCTATTGTATTTTTCCCGATCAGTCCCGTCAGCAAGCATTTCTGACTCATGCTGGAGTCCTAAACACTCAGAGCTGCCAGCCTGCTTTGTTCACAGCCAAACAGGCTGTGAACAAAGCAGGCTGGCAGCTCTGAGTGTTCTCCTTTGTGAACAAAGCAGACTGGCAGCTCGTAGTGTTTAGGACTCCAGCATGAGTCTGAAATGCTTGCTGCCAGGACTGGTAGGGAGACCCCTAGTGGTTATTTCTTCAAAGTGGAAAATTAAATAGAAAGAAGCATATTTTTTAATAACATGCAATGGTGAAGTTATTCTGCATACATTAATCTATAATATATCAAAAGTTTTTATGATGAGAGGTACCCTTTAACTGTTTAATACTGACAATTATTTATAAAGAATACAAGAATGTTGATAAAGGTGGTCATTTAAATCCATACAACAATGTTCAGACCTGACAGAAATTATTTAATTATCATGTCGTTGTCCACAATGTCTTTTGGCCTGTAACCTTAATGCAGTTTTCCAGGCATTTAAAGCAGTTTTTAAAGGGGTACTACGGCGCTAAGACATCTTATCCTCTATCCAAACGATAGGGGATAAGATGCCTGATCACGGGGGTCCTGCCGCTGGGGACCCCCGTGATCTTGCATGCACCACCCCATTATAATCAGTCCCCGGAGCATGTTCACTCCGGGTCTGATTACTGGCAATCACAGGGACCGGAGCATTGGGACGTCACGGCCCCGCCCCCGTGTGACGTCACGCTCCGCCCCCTCAATGCAAGCCTATGCGAGGGGACGTGACAGCTAGAATTGCTAGATCTGGAAAAAATGCATGTGTATTACTTCATCCATAACACGTACCGTTTCTCTAACAGCTGCTGTATAGTGAGATATGCCCAGAGTCGCTCTGTAAAATCACCAAAGATGTATTTCTGCTTTTTGCTAACATCATCTTCATTTTGAAGTGGAATATTTTCTCTGTATTTCATAGGTGAATAAGCCTATTCAAAACACGACATCGAATTACATGTACAAAATACTGTATAGTTTTTTTTTTATAGCAGATAGTAGGAAAAAGTGGCAATGTTATCTTAAATGGGCACTGTCGGAATCAAACACTTTTTTTTATCTCTGTTTTTATAGAAATCATGGTTTATTAAAAGACCACTAGGGGTCCTTATGCTATCCAGAACATAATCCTGTCCAGCTTAAGCACAGGCTAGGACAAAGTCCAGTAAGTGAGGACGGGACTAGTACTCCTCAGTGCTCACTCCTTTCCTATCTGTCAAACTCCTGCCTGAAAACAGATGGGAGGAGATTACAGAGCAGCATGCAATGATTGAATGAAGTGACCCACCACATTAGTTTTGGATAAAAAAAAGTTGACAAGGCCATCTGGATAGAGCAGAAAAGAAAAAAGGATGATGCTCATCACTAAAGACATCACCTGTGAGAGTCACTAGATGTAACTAATAATTTAACATGTTATACAGAGCCTGTGTAAAGCTGGTATCTATATCTATATGGACTGCAGAGCCTGTGTAGAGCTGATACCTACCTTTATATGGTATACAGATCCTGTGTACAGCTGGTATCTACCTCTCTATGGTCACTATACGGAGGGAATACCAGTCTGTGTTGTGGGGTTTTATTCCGTAATATGTTGCATTGTTGCATCAATCAGTCACTGTGTGAAGTGCCCCAATATACGATAATTTCAACAGAGGCCATCGCATGTTGAAGGCAGCACTGACTGCTTCAGCTGTCACCGGATAGCCGATTACGGTGCCCCGTGTGCTTCGGTGATGGTCTCCTACCTGTCCTCGGGGCTCCGGAGCGTCCTCTTCACAATCCTCTCCATCGCCGGCGCTCTCCTTCGTCATCACGTCGCACGCAGGCCGTCCCGTCATCTAATAGGAGCAGCGTGCATGCGTAGTGACGTGATGACGGCGACGGAGAGCGAGGATCCCGGGGAAGCAGAGACGTCCGGAGCGTCAGGGACACCACGGGGACGCGGCGACAGTGATGGAGGGCGACATCCAGAGCAGCGGTGACGGTCCGGAGCGGCAGGGACAGGTGGGTACAGCCTTCTATACTTTACATTGCACGGATCCCTCAACATACGATGGTTTCAACAAACGATGGTTCATTTGGAACGGATTACCATCGTATGTTGAGGGACCACTATATAGTGAGTTCCTGGGGGACAAGTATAATTAGGCCCTGGTATTATTTGTATACTGACATTGTTGGTTTGTGAATATGTGGTTTTATCCAGCCTTTGTATGGTGGTACAATTTTCTTTCTTATATCCTGATAATGTTTTTGTATGCAGGGGAGGGGCATTTGGAAGGGTTTTGGTGGAATAAGGGCGAGCCAAGGTTTATTTGTCAGGGGATGGCTGGGGTGGGGGGGGGGGGGGGGGGGAGGGGTCGCAGCACACGCAATTTCAGTGCTTGCCATAGGCCCCATTACCAGTAGAACCAATTATTGTTATTCCTTCTAATTTTAAAAATTTGGGAATATTCAGATTTAGTAGTGTGATATACTTTATAATAAAAGAAAGGATTTTAAAGGATAATATATATTGTACTTAAAGTAAAAAGACTTATGGCCTTTACAAGACATGATCTTTTCTTACCCCATCTGCCTTTACATCCACAATAAATGAATTCACGTTATCTTTTACACGTCCGGCAACAACAATTTCACTCCCTTCATAGTATTGTCTGAAGTTGTTCTGAGTGAGGTCAGATACAGCATTCTCAGGATACTGCATTTCTATGTTAATCAATGTTGGATTGGCAATTTCATTGTAGAAGCCCTGAAGTGAAAAAATAAAACAGGGTAAATATTAAATAAATAATAATAGTAACAATTGTGATAAGAAAATATATATATCTTCATTTAACCCCTTAAGGACCGACCCATTTTTTACCTCTATGACCAGGCTCTTTTTTTAAATTTGACATGGATCTCTTTAAATGGTAATAACCATTTTTCTGAGAAGAGCGATTCTGAGATAGTTTTTTCGTGACATATTGTACTTTAAATAACTGGTGCATTTTTGTTGACACATGAAGCATTTTTTGTGAAAAACTTCAAAATATTGTGAAAAACTGGAAAATTTCAGGCGTTTTTTTTTATGGTGTACACTCTGCGAAAAGTGATGTTATATTTATTCTGTAAGGGCTTATTTTTTTGTGAGATGAGCTCTTTTTAATTTTTGTGCTACGTGCTACCTTTTGTTCTTTTTTTATTCCTCTATTTGTACCAAAATTGATGAATTTTGTGCATTTTTTGATGTTTTTTTTACGACGTTCACCGTGCGGGATAATTTATATTATAGCATAATAGTACACATCATTACGGACGTGGCAATACCTATTATGCATATGATTTGTGGTTTTGATCTTTTTTGGTGATAATACAGGGCTTTTATTGGGAAAGGGGCATTTTTTTTATTTTAATTTTTTTTACACTTCATACTTTTATTGAAGAACTTTTTATTTTATTTTTTACACTTTTTACAGGTTATGCTTATGCTGCAATACATTTGTACTGCAGCACAGTATAACCTGATGAGCTGCAGACACTAAAGCCTGTGCGATCCAGCCTCTGGCTGGATCTCACAGGCTACCGTAGCAGGCAGACAGGAGGTCATGATCTGACCTCCAGCTGCCATAGCAACCAACAGCAACCCGCGATTGTATCGCGGCGCCGCCGTTGGAGAACAGGGGGAGAGCGCTGCCCCTGTCAACACCATAGATGCCGTGATCAGGATTGATCACGGCATCTATAGGGTTAATGCTGCCGGGACCAGCGCGATCGCGGCTCCGGCAGCTGCGGCGGGACTCCGGCTGTAATTGACAGCTGGGTCCTGTCGCCGATCTACTGCGCTGCAGTGCCAGAGATTGCTATGACGTATGCATACGTCCAATTGCACGAACGTGTCGGATTATTGGACGTATGCATACGTCCTATAGCGGAAAGGGGTTAAAGAGTAAATATAAAGATTTAGTTCATGTTATTGATCAAAATAATAAACTGATTTGCCAGTAACTTATCAAATCACAAAATTGTTGGAGAAAAAAATGCAAACATTACTCTAAAGCATTGGTTCTCCACCTGGGGTTCAAGTACCATTTGGTGCTCCACTGCCCCTGCAGACCGGGGAACTACTGTTATGAGCCATAGCAATAGATCCTCAGACCAGAGGAGCAGTGGAGCAACAAAGCGGGAGAGTATGGTGGCTTACAACTATATATGGCTGCAGTTTGGGGGCCTACAGCTATATTTGGGGACACAGAGGGGGATGCAATGCTGTTACTATTACTGTGTGTAACAATAAACAGGTGGGTATTGTACTGCAGAAAGAAGCCTAAAATGTTTGTTTGTCTGGTTCTGTGGAGAAGTCTTGTATGGGAGAAATCTTAATGGTGGTCTAGGTCAAATAGTGAAGTAAAGAAAAGTAAACAACTCTGGTTAGAAAAGAAGTCACCTGTAAATTGGGGGACTGGGGAGATAGGGAGAGGAACAGGGGCCTGTCATAAAGGAAACTATAGCATATGAATTATACCATAATCATTGCAAAATGTCTCTAATATGGGGGTACAATTTTTTTGGGAATGGGCTGTCAAGGGGTACTCAGGCAAAAAAGGTTGAGGACCACTGCTCTAAAGAACCGGGTACAACACATCAGGAGCAAATGTGACCACCAATGCACCTTTTACAGTGGTTTTCTATGGGGCCTTAGGCAAGAGTGCTGCCTTTTCAGTGCTGCATGAGTTTCCAGTGGAAGGTGGGTCGGACGCTCACCTGCCCATTGAAGACCGAGCTTCTATTCTAGCAGGGGAACCTCAATGATGTGGCACCTTAGTGTCTTACAAAAGGAAGAAGCTTTAGGAGCAATGGGTTACCTAGGCAGCCAGAAGCCCAGCAAAGGCCCCCATGTTTGCGATTGGCATGAGCCTATAATTGCAATGGTACTACAGTTACCTTGTGGGACTAATAAATGTTGTGTAAAAGGTGGGTAAAGTTTTGGGGGGAAAAATCCCAAGTTAAAGCGGTTATCCAGGAAAAAACTTTCAACTGGCTCCAGAAAGTTAAACAGATTTGTAAATTAAAGAGCAAAGAGAAGATGTGATATTCGGCACTGCTCCTATTGGCTAGGCTGGATTGTACGGCGGGCGTATGACTTTTTTAAGAGAAGACCGGTGAGTGCCGATGTTATTCTATTCTCTACTGCATTGAAGATTTGTAAATTACTTCTATTAAAAAAAATCTTAATCCTTTCAGTACTGATGAGCTGATGAAGTTGAGTTGTTCTTTTCTGTCTAAGTGCTCTCTGATGACACGTGTCTCGGGAACCGCCCAGTTAAGAAGCAAATCCCCATAGCAAACCTCTTCTACTCTGTGCAGTTGCCAAGACAAGCAAGAGATGTCAGCAGAGAGCACTGTTGCCAGACAGAAAACAACAACTCAACTTCAGCAGCTGATAATTATTGAAAGGATTAAGATTTTTTTAATAGAAGTCATTTACAAATCTGTTTAACTTTCTGGAGCCAGTTGATATAAAAAAAAAAAAAAAGTTTTTTTTCCTGGAATACCCCTTTAAACAAATTTCTCTAACAAAATGTTTTTTCTAGGGAAATACAAAACTACTCATAATTGGTATTGCCGCACAATTGGAATTGCTGTTTCTTGATCATCCCACTTGCAAAAAACTTCCAATAAGGGTCATGTCAGACATGGCTTATTTACTGCCTATGAACTGCACATGATTTTTGTGCAGGAAATATGCAGTAAGTGTTGTAGCAGCCAAGGAGATGACATTTAAAAATAATGATTTCAATGAAGGAGTTGAAATTCACAGTTAATTTGCAGGTGCTGCAGATTTTGATTAGGATATGTTGCAGATGCCCATGCACACTTTTTCAGTTAAGGGGTATTCCAGCCAAATTCATCTTATCCAAATGATAGGGATAAAATGTCTGATGGCGGATCTCCGTGCAGCACCCCCGGATCTCCGTGCAGCACCCACATTCTATGTGGGGTTGCTTCTCCAGTCTCGGAAACCTCTGTTTCCCCAGGACTGGTGACAGGACGCCACGTCCCCTCTTGAAGTCACGCCACAATTCCTCCATTCATATCTATGGGAGAGGGTGTGGCGGCCAGCACAGCAGCAGGCTCCCCCTGCGATCAGACATCTTATCCCCTATCATTTTTATAGGAGATAAGATGTATTTGGCAGGAATACTCCTTTAAGGCTAAGTTCACATTACCGTTCAGCTGCGTTGAGAGAGCTCCGTCAGAGACTCTGTTAAATGGGTTCCATCCAGTGTACGTTTATTGATAGGAGCTGAACGGAGAAAAAAATTACTTCTTGCAGTATTTCTTTCTCTGCTCAGGTCCCGCATTTCATAGAGTCTGGGAACTAATCTCCCTGAACAGAGCTTAATGGTAATGTGAATTTAGCCATAGGCATACAATAGACTGTGCAACATAAGATAGAAAAAGGCAATCCTGCACTCACCGCATAGGTACAAGATAACCGGTTCCTCTTTACAGGTCCTCCGTCAGACTGGCAGACATGGTAGGTGTAGGGCGCTGTCACCTCTGAGTGCCCCATGCCTACCATGTCTGCCAGTCTGCCGGAGGACCTGTAAAGAGTCGGTTATCTTGTACCTATGCGGTGAGTGCAGAATTGCCTTTTTCTATTTTATGTTGCATACTTTTGAATCTCGCTATTAACTGTATCCTAGCACCACCGTTGGATAAGCTTTACCTGTAGACCCGCTCAGTGTATCCTTTTCCTTTCATTATCAGTGTCAGCTTACATTTTTATACTGTGGTACAACTCTGACCCCTTTTTTTGGTTATACAATAGACTGTATAATGAATGTTCCAGCCCTAGGGCTACTGCAGATGATATGCAGGAAGGCTCAGTCAATGAAGAAGTTTGGGGGCAGGGAACTTTGGGGGAAGCAATCAAAACTTGCAGATGTATCTACTGAGCTAATGTCTAAAATGTTTTGCCTCCATGAACGGTGCAGTAAACCCCTTGCCCATAGGTCCTAAACTGAATATTCTACTTGGATAAGTGAGCATGAGTCAAGATGGGACCAAGATGTGGAGACCTGGGGATCATCGGAATCGCAGCAGACCAAAGAGGTGAGAAACACTTAATTTTTGTTGCTAAAGCATTACTGTCAAAAAATTTTTACATTCATGCAGACGTGTCAAAAGTTTTGATCAGTTGGGGTCTCAGTTCTATGACCCCCGCCGATCGTTGAATATATGACTAGTCACCAATGACCTTGGTGCTCAATCCACCTCTTTGCAGATGACAGGCTCCATAGGCTATAATGGAGCCCATCTAACACCGTGAGCAATGAGCCATGGAATGTTTTTTGTTTGTCTGTTTTTAATGAACGCCTTTTCAGTCAACCTGTCTCTTTATAAAAAATACTTTTCTCCCAGGACTGTATATAAATACTCGATCAATTAGTAAACAGGTAGATAAACTATAGATAGAGATTAAAAAAAAAAACTTAATGAAGGACTGGGTGACTCAAGAGAGAAGAAGGATGATGTTGTAGCAGGGACATGAGGTAAATCCCAATACATGCTAAACAATAAAGCTTTGCATGTAGAACAGGGAATGAGGAAGGGTAGCACAGAAAATGAATAGGATGAAACTTAATTGACATGTGTTACAAAAAGATAATCATTATAAAGCTCAATAACACATTACCTTCAACTGTAAAGCTGCATCCGAGTCCTCATATATGCGACGGGCAATTCCTGAATTTTCAAGTGCTAACTTCTCCAGAAAAGGATAATCAACATCATAGCCAAAACCAAGGGTATACAAGGTGTATCTCCCTTGAATGGCTTTCTTTACATTTTCTTGGATTTTTGAAGGGTTTGATTCACCTAAGATGAAATAAAATATTAACATATTTTACTCAAAATAATTGTAAATATGTTAATGGAAATCTGCGGTGAAATAAACTTATCCCCTATCCACAGGACAGGGGATGAGTGTCTGATAGCTGGGGGTCCGAACGCTGGGGCTGCTATGGCTCTCCCGTGCAGGAGGTATGCGGGCAGCAGCATGACACCACGGCCAACACGTCCCCTCCATGTATGTCTATAGGAGAAGAAGGGATGCAGCGTTCCTGCATCCCTGCCTCTCCCATAGAGCTACATTATGGGGGGGGGGGCGTGTTCATCAACCTCAGTGAGGTCAACAGCATGCGCATTAGGCGGCACACAGCGCAGCAATGCCGGGGCGCTGTACAGGAGATTGCAGAAGGTCCCACAGCTGAGACCCCCTGCAATCTCCCTGTAGGGGATACGTTTATTCCACTGTAGATCTCCTTTAAACATTATACATTTTTTTTTGATTTGGCCATTTTCTGGAATAGAGACAGGAACACCAAGAGGTTTAATTCATCCCAGATGCTTATAGGAATTATATTTTACCTGACTTCAACTGACTGCTCAACGATCTATTTCTGCTCTGTACATCTGCAGGTACTCCCTTCAGATATGCCGCTAAACTTTGAAGATATTCTACTGCCCACATATATCGCTTGCATGTCACACAATTCTCTGCAGACACAGGAGTAATCTAGCAGGCCACGAAATGACACAGTTTAAGTCTAACTCCTGATCAGACATGGTACTATTTCTTTATCTCTACTATTCTACTTGCAACAGCTGAACATCTTTAACACAAGCTGACCCTTGCTTGAGTGAACTGATACTGATGGTATACTGATGGACCTTCAATAGTTTATGGCTCACGCAACCTATAGCTCCAATGTGGACTGCGTCTCAACATGCTGGATAGGAATATTAATTGGGCCTTTGGAGGTACAATTTAACCTCTAATAGAAAACAAAATAACCTACATTAATGAACCTACCTGTATTGGCTTGGCCATCTGTCAGGAGGACAATTATAGAAACACTTCTCTCAGGAACAGCCATAGTGCTATGTGCTACATTCAGCAAATTAACCGCCATCAGCAGAGGGTCATTGATGTTTGTCACTGTGATATAACGATATATTTTAACAGTTCAATAGTCTTAAATGTTAAACTTATTCTGTCATTGTTCACAATGGAAAACATAGATTATTACATTTGAACAAAATACACTTAAAGTACGTTTTAGGGAATCAAGGATCTATAAAATCGAATAGCCCAAGCAGAATAGAGAAAGAGTCTTTTCAGTCAGTTAAACAACAAATACCCTGAGGATTCCAGGGTATTAATCTAAACAACAACTTTTAGGGGTGCCCCCCCCCCCCCAAAAGGGGTAAACCCTAAAACTAGAAATCCCCCCCCCCCCCTATGTGTATTAAAACACCCAAATGCTTTATTTAAATCATTTAAAAATTATGATATGGAAACAAAAACTATGTATGTGCTCTTTAAAAACACAGCCTATGCTCAGTCATGTCACTGTGAAGGTCCTATGGCATGCCAAGTGGTTCTATAGTATTCAGCTGTAAGCTGTGGACATTCACTGTTATACTGCTGCTGGCATATATGGCTGCTTATTAAAAGATAGTGCTAGCCATCCGCCCCCCGACATTTCGTCATCATTTTTAAATTATTTAAATAAAGCATTGGGTGTTTTAATACACATAGGGGGGGGGGGGGATTTCTAGTTTTAGGGTTAACCCCTTTTGGGGGGGCACCCCTAAAAATTGTTTTTCAGTCAGTTAGTCACGGGGTTAATTAGACTAAGATTTTTTGGGCCCAACTTCTATCCATCAGTACTGCCGAGACCTGACCAATGAAGAGACAAGAACCAGAAAGTGGGGATCAGTAGAGACTGGACATTGTCAAAATGGCTACAGCGGAGGATTGTTTTTGGTGTGTTTGCTTTTTTATATTTATTTAACCCACCGAAGAATCAACCAATCTAAGCCATATTTATATTTTAGCCTCCTCCCTGCTTTCTAAAACATTTGTGTAACATAGTTGTGATTTACAGGCTGCGTCTGCAAAAACCAAAGTTAACCAAGAGCGTGTAATCTTCTGCTCAGAGGTCAGTTTGCTGGAGTTGTTCATACTTATAAGTGAAGTGAATGACATCTGCTTCTATACAAATGTTTAGTGACTTTACAAAAAATTCCAAATTTTCTTACCACTTCTAGCATAAATCGATTGTACAAATTGTGCAGCCCCTTTCAGATTTTCTGGAGTTGCTTGGACTAAAGAATATTTCCACCAAATAAAAGAATCATCAAACTGTATGATATTGAAGTAATCGTGCTCTGGGGTGTCATCCAGAATTCGGAGAAGGGCTTCCTTTGTCTATTAATGCAACATACCAGTTAATATACAATACATGTACTTCAGAAAACAAGACCTATTTTGATAGCTTTAGCTTTTATGAGACCAGAGCGGCAGTGATTGGCGCTAAAGGTCATGATATCACAGCTAATAGATATACAGGATAAAAAGGTAAAGTACAAATGTAAATGAGATATCACAATCCACAAAGTGCAACATGATACAGGGCATCTTACCTGATCCATTTTTCTACCCCACATTGATCCACTTCTGTCTATGACGTAAACAACATTTTTTGGTACACTAGGCAATTTAGGGGGAGCAAAAAAGTGAACAAAATATCCGTTGACAACCTGGGAAGCAAACACAGCAAAGTTATATTTATACTAAAAATGTGTCTACAATTTCAAAAGTAAATAGAAATTTGCATAACATGCCAAGAAAATTGCATCAACTTTATCATGCCACGTGTGCACCATTTTTGGCATCCCATTAGACAATACTGGTAGGAGAATGGAATAAAAGATGGGGAGAAGATGTTCTTAGTGGTTTTTTTTAAATAGCCTCTTCCCCACAAAGAACACATATGATTTTGACTTTTATAGCATAATATATTGAATTTAAGGGAAGTAATACCTATTTTCTATTATAACTTACCTCAGTACCATGTGATAATTAGTAGTAAAATAGCTTTATATTTTCAAATTTTTAACCCCTTAACGACACAGGAAATATATTTATGTCCTGCGTCGGCTCCTGATATGAAAAGCGCACTCAGGGGCTGAGCGCATTTCATATTCGGACGGTCCCGATTTCTATCAGCAACCAGGACCCGCGGCTAATTACCGGACATCGCCGATCGGGCTGATGTCTGGTATTAACCCTTTAGACACCACGATCAAAGTTGATTGCAGCGCATAAAACAGGAGAATACTGTTGCTGGTTAGCTCAGTGGGCTGTTCGGGACAGCCGTGAAATTGTGGCATCCAGAACCGCTGAGATGGCAGCGAGAGGGTGCTTACCTTCCTTCCCACTGTCTGATCGTCGCTTGATTGCTCCAAGCCTGAGATCCAGGCTTGAGCAATCTGGCACAGATTACACTGATCAATGCTATGCAATCCAAGGATATTCCCATTTAAAAAGAAAATGTAAATAAAAAGAAAAATAAACATATTTGGTATCGCCGCGTGCGTAAATGTCCAAACTATAAAAATATAATGTTAATTAAACTGCAAGGTTAATGACGTACATGTAAAAGCATTCCAAAGTCCAAAATTGCGTATTTTTGGTCACTTTGTGTACCCCAAAAAAAGGCGATCAAAAGGTCCCATCAAAACAAAAAAGGTACAGATAAAATTTAAGATTACGGCAAAAAATTAGCCTCGTACATCCCTGTATATGGAAAAATAAAAAAGTTATAGGGCACAGAAGGTGACAATTTTACACATACTAATTGTGGTTCCTATAGTTATATTTGTTAAATAAAAGAATCATATAAGTAAGATAATTATCTGTCTAGATTCCTCTATTAATATGCATGCTCAAATTTATGGAAAATGCATGGAACAGAGAATAGACAGCTGCCAGGCAGATTCATTGAAATCCACCATGTCTGATCAGATCTTCGTCTATTCTCATCAAAATCAGAAGGTTCAGTCCACATTCACCTAATGTGTATGGCCAGCAGGGACAAACTTATGGGAGGAATCCTAGTACCGGAAACTTCCTCCAGTCTCTTCATAAGAAACTGAATCCAATGATGAAAGTATTTCATACCAGCCTTAGAAGGGACTCATGTCAGAAGCATTTCTCACCTACCTGCTGGAAAGGTGATAAATGCTAGATTGGGTGGAGAACAACGACTGAGACCACCACTGATCAACAGAACAGGGGACTTTGGTCACACATATTATCTGCTGGTTGACTGGTGCTTAGACTATGGCACTTATGGAAATAATCCTTGTGCAGATCAAAGGTATATCAGCGAGGCATCCAGGACGGACAAATCCAGCAGGAAGAAAAAGAAAACTGAGCACCAGATATCTTTAAACATGAGGTAACTTTGGTTTTTCGGCATAAGGTACAGCAAACAGGGGAGCGGACAGTTTGGGGAGATTCGGGCAACGGACCATATTGCGCTCGTAATGCTCCATTAGGCCCCTCAGGGCCCTGACGAAGTGTTACATGTGTCACAAGGTCCAGGGCCTGATGAAGCATTAAGTGCACAACACGGTCCATCGCCCGAAACTCCCACCACCCTGCTTTACCTGTGAGCGTCCCTATTTGCTGTATCTTATGCTGAAATAAAAAAAAGTTTCCTGATGTTTAAAGATACCCGTCAGATTTGTATATTTTTTTGAATATTTGGACCTGAGCAACAAGGTACCGTATCTTTTTATGGGACTGCAGTAGGATGTTACATGGCTGTAATAAGTACTTAGATACCAGAGACTATTGATTGTTGTGGTGCTGATTTCTCTTTGCTCTACATGGGCACTGTTTTCATATCCAGGACATCGATACAAGTGTCTCAGATTTCTGCCACCAATCCTCAAGTGAAACACACATCAGAGTTTTCATAGGAAAGTCCTTAACATGGGAACTTAGCCTAAATATGGTTGACTGACCGAATACATGGGCTATGGTGCTCTGAAACACAAATAAACTCTAATAAAGAGTTTTAGTAGTATTGAGATTTAACAGGCTTATCACAAGATGTATACTTAAAACCTGTCAACAGGATAAATAATAACCACGAAAAAAAAAAAAAAAAAAACAAACAAAACACTGGTGCCAAGTGGGAAGATGGAGGTCCATTGTCTCAGAGATTGGACCCCCACTGGTCAGACATTTACCACATATCCTGGGTGAAATGTTTAAATCTTGAGTAACCCCTTTATAAGAAAAGACACATTTCTCTACCTAAATGACATTCATTAACAGCCACCAGGAATCTCAGGCATTACAAATCAAACAAAATGTATGGATAGCTTCATATCCTTCCCTCGGACTGCTCCTCCTCCCCACCTCCTACAATCCCCCCCCCCTTTTCTTCCTTTTACGTCTTCTACCCTACCCCCCCTTCTTCTACCCTTCTTCCCCACTTCCTACCTTTCATCTTCCTTTTCATTCACATTTTCGTTTCCCATTTTGTATTTTATATTGTGTATTTTGTACTTTGTATTTTGTAATTGCTACCAATCCAATTTGATGATAGGTCAGAAAGTCGTTCAGTAAAGTATGAACAAACTATCAAGTACCATGTCACCGCTAGAGATTCCTGGGGACTGCTTGCCCATTCACACTTGTGCTGTGGTCTATAAAAGACTTTGCTGATGATCGACATCTATACCACCATACTAGTGTGTTGTCCCATGTATCTGGACTATACCCCTGAAAGCGTGTCTGCAATTCGTTCACTGTTGTCTATTATTTGTGACTGCCTGGCAGTCATACTCTGCACTACTTGTCGTTGATTTATTGCTTTGTTACCTTATTGGAACTTTAATAAAAATGTATCATATAAAAAAAAAAAATGTATGGATAGTCCATTTAAGGGGCAGCTTTCAATCAGCACCACAGGCACCTAGGACTAGAAATATAGCATTTTCTTTTGGCTGTTTCTGAATATTACTTCTCACCTGTATGTTTCCAGGGGATTCTCTATTAACATCGTAGGTCACAGTAAAATCTCCATTCAGTAAAGTAGTTTCACAGTTTGCACAAGAACGCTGTTGATCTATGGTGGGTTTAAAAGAGACATGGCCCTGAGGACAACAAAGACATAAAAACCACAGTTATTTGGTTCCTAAATGTGACTTTATACCAAAACTTAATATGAGCAGTCTTCTTTTTACAATTTTAAAAAGTTGATATAAATAATATTTATCTTTAGTACAAGTCATCAAAATATAAACATAGTTAAAAAAAGAAAATGTCAGCACGACAAAGAACAGATCGTTGATGTTTTGTCTATTTGGTCGTACTCAAAAAAAAATAATTGGATCGGCAAGTCTAACATATACTCAAGGTATAGGGCATCAGAGCCTTCCAGCTAAAATAAGCTCTTGCCATCACACATAGGATGTTACCTTTTCCCCAGAAATCAATTTTTTTACAGCCGGTAGAACACCATTTGTTAGGAAAGATGCCTGAGCGTCTAGAAAGCTGATTCCTTGAGGTTCTTGTATGTCTACTTCAATCTGAAATCCAAAGAATGAAATGTTAGGCATTAAATTATACATGGTCACTAATTTGCCATCTATTTTAATCTTAAAATGACAATTCCTGGAAAATACTGAAACTAAAGAAACCATAGCTGATTGTGTTTGGGGAGCTGGCATCATCTGCTTATTTCTCTGCAGTGACCATTACAGAGAAAATGTAGAATTACATGTGGCCATTGAAATGAATGGCTCCCCATACAATGGACTGAGCAGGAGAGAATTATTGCCACTGCCTGTTAGCACCTCTCTACTCTGATGTCTCTGATAAAGAGGTCTTGACTGAGGAGCTCTATTCTATGACATGTATAGGTGCTTAGTATGGGGCTGTATACCTGCAGACTAGGCAACATGCTCTTGCCTGACCAAAAGTGCCTACAGTGGAATATGTGAGCTGGACCATGGAGCAATGGAAGGAGGTGGCTTAGTCTTCTGAATCTTTTTCTTTAATTGTTTAATCCCCTTAAGGACCGGGGTTTTTTCCATTTTTGCATTTTCGTTTTTTGCTCCTTGCCTTTAAAAAATCATAACTCTTTCAATTTTGCACCTAAAAATCCATATGATGGCTTATTTTTTGCGCCACCAATTCTATTTTGTAATGACGTCAGTCATTTTGCCCAAAAATCTATGGTGAAATGGGGAAAAAAATCATTGTGAGACAAAATTGAAAAAAAAAACGCTGTTTTGTAACTTTTGGGGGCTTCCGTTTCTATGTAGTACATTTTTTGGTAAAAATGACACCAGATATGTATTCTGTAGGTCCATACGATTAAAATGATACCCTACTTATATAGGTTTGATTTTGTCGGACTTCTGGAAAAAATCATAACTACATGCAGGAAAATTAATACGTTTAAAATTGTCATCTTCTGACCCTTATAACTTTTTTATTTTTCCGTGTATGGGGCGGTATGAGGGCTAATTTTTTGCGCCGTGATCTGAAGTTTTTAACGGTACCATTTTTGCATTGATAGAACTTATTGATCGCTTTTTATTCATTTTTAAATGATATAAAAAGTGACCAAAAATGCACTATTTTGGACTTTGGAATTTTTTTGCGCGTACGCCATTGACCGAGCGGTTTAATTAATGATATATTTTTATAATTCGGACATTTCCGCACGCGGTGATACCATATATGTTTATTTTTATTTACACAGTTTTTTTTTATTGGAAAAGGGGGGTGATTCAAACTTTTAATAGGGGAGGAGTTAAATGATCTTTATTCACTTTTTTTTTCACTTTTTTTTGCAGTGTTATAGGTCCCATAGGGACCTATAACACTGCACACACTGATCTTCTATGTTGATCACTGGTTTCTCATTAGAAACCAGTGATCAACGATTCTGCCGCATGACTGCTCATGCCTGGATCTCAGGCACTGAGCAGTCATTCGGCGATCGGACAGCGAGGAGGCAGGTAGGGGCCCTCCCGCTGTCTTGTCAGCTGTTCGGGATGCCGCGATTAGCCGCAGCTATCCTGAACAGCCCGTCTGAGCTAGCCGGGAACTTTCACTTTCACTTTTAGCCGCGCGGCTCAGCTCTGAGCGCGCGGCTAAAGGGTTAATAGCGCGCAGCGCCGCGATCGGCGCTGCGCGCTATTAGAGGCGGGTCCCGGCTTCACTATGACGCCAGGCCCTCCGTGATATGACGCGGGGTTACTGTGTAACCCCGCGTTATATCAGAAGAGCAGGACCAAAGACGTACCGGTACGTCCTTGGTCCTTAAGGGGTTAAATCATTTATTTTACATTTTATGGACAACTGGGCATCAATTACCTGTGGAAATCATGGAATCAGCCAAGATGTGAACAGCAGATCCTTTAAGTCCTTTATGTTATAAACTATTCCTCAACCTCACAACGTACAGCACATAACAAGAATATATTCATGTAATGTGATGTAAGTTGTGAAGTGGAGGCACACCTTGCAACATATAGGACTTAACCCCTTAAGGACACATGACATACTGGAACGTCATGTGTCCGCTCTCGATCTATAATGCGCGCCCCGAGTCATAGCGGGTCGGGACCCGGCCGGGACCCGTGGCTAATAGCGTGCGGCATTGATCGCGGTGCCGCGCGCTATTAACCCTTTAGATGCGGCGTTCAAAGTTGAACGCCGCGTCTAAAGTGAAAGTATGCCGGTTAGCTCAGTGGGCTGTTCGGGATAGCCGCGGCGAAATCACGGCATCCCGAACAGCTTACAGCACAGCAGGAGGGCCCCTACCTGCCTCCTCGCTGTCCGATCGCCGAATGACTGCTCAGTGCCTGAGATCCAGGCATGAGCAGTCAAGCGGCAGAATCATCGATCACTGGTTTCCTATGAGAAACCAGTGATCAATGATAAAGATCAGTGTGTGCAGCGTTATAGGTCCCTATGGGAGCTATAACAATGCAAAAAAAAAATTGGGAAAAAAAAGTGAATAAAGATCATTTAACCCCTTCCCTATTAAAAGTTTGAATCACACCCCTTTTCCCATAAAAAAAAAAAACACAGTATAAATAAAAATGAAAATAAACATATATGGTATCACCACGTGCGGAAATGTCCAAATTATAAAAATATATTGTTAAATAAACCGCACGGTCAATGGCGTACGCGCAAAAAAATTCCAAAGTCAAAAAAAAAGTGCATTTTTGGTCACTTTTTCTATCATGAAAAAAGGAATAAAAAGATCAATAAGTCCTATCAATGCAAAAATGGTACCGTTAAAAACTTCAGATCATGGTGCAAAAAATGAGCCCTCATACCGCCCCATACACGGAAAAATAAAAAAGTTATAGGGGTCAGAAGATGACAATTTTAAACATATTAATTTTCCTGCATGTAGTTATGATTTTTTCCAGAAGTACGACAAAATCAAACCTATATAAGTAGGGTATCATTTTAATCATATGGACCTACAGAATAAAGATAAGGTGTCATTTTTACCGAAAAATGTACTACGTAGAAACGGAAGCCCCCAAAAGTTACAAAACAGCAGGTTTTTTTTCAATTTCATCTCTCAATGATTATTGTTCCCGTTTTGCCGTAGATTTTTGGGCAAAATAACTGATGTCATTACAAAGTAGAATTGGTGGCGCAAAAAATAAGCCATCATATGGATTTTTAGGTGCAAAATTGAGAGAGTTAGGATTTTTTAAAGGAAAGGAAAAAACGAAAATGCAAAAATGGAAAAACCCTCGGTCCTTAAGGGGTTAAAGGATCTTCTGCAATAATTTTAGTGCCAGATTCTACAGATCTCTTCCACAGGCCATGATAGGTCAGAGCTGTTATGGCAGCTGAACAGGACCCACACACTAGTAGGTAGGTAATGTAAAGAACGACACCAGTAGACTCTGGAGCAGAGGAATCTGTGAATGATCAACCAACAGCTCTGCCATAAAGAGGACAACCAGGAAACAATCCCATGATCGTTGGGTCCAATACTCAGTATGTGTTGTGTATGGTGTAAAACAGACAACCGACATAAAGCATTTCTGTCTTCTCTCCAAGCCTTCTGTCTGTCTATGACACAATGCTCCTGACCGGCTCCTGCTTGGGTGCAGAGTTTACAGGCTGTAAACCCATGTAATACATTTTACAATAAGACTTTGAAGCCCTGGACAATGTTATTTATTTACTGGACACTAAGAGTGAAGTTGAAGTTGAACTACAGGTCCTAACCATAGGCAACGAGCTAAAAGTATCATTTTTGGGGCCAGTAACTGGTTAGGGATTAGGTGGATAACTAGTGATTTATTTCTCCAAAGTAAACTTTTGTATACCAGAATACCACTTTAACTAGGGAAAGAAAGAAATAAGATTTTTTAAGAATGTAAATGTGAACAAAACATAAATTCTATCGTTCTATTTAAATGATACTGTAAGAACTATACCTCGTATTTTGTAATAAGAGTTTTTGGCTGAACTTTGAAAAATATCTCATATTTTCCAAGACGACGCTTCAGCATTTCTTCATAGACCAACTCAAATGTTACTTGACTTTCTGGAGCGACATTAACCGATACAGTGAATTTCTCAGTATTCCTGCCAGAGGCCCTGTGTAAACCAGCAATAAAATGTATATTATGTTAGTATGATATAGTATTATGTAAATATACATTGTTAGTATGATATAGTTAGTATGGTATAATATACAATGTATACCCCCATGGTAACATACTGAGGCATATTCATTGATAATTATAATTTCTGTGCAGAAGAAAGGGGGTTAATAACATAAAACATAAAGTTCTGTATCTGTGCTGTATTCCTCATTTGACATATACTGTTATGGAAAATATGGCACCCACTACACTGTAATTACATGCTACCAATATTGGTACTGTCCAATGCCAGTGCTTCACACAGCTTTACTGCCCAATTTCTCCATTTAATGTAGAAGTTTACTTATGACATGTCTTTGGACATTAGACAGCACAACTGGGATGGCTTCCTTGGTAAGACCTCTAGCTGATTTTGGTTACAATCCAAATTTAGCATATAAAGGGGTACTCCAGCCCCAAGACATCTTGTCCCTTATTCAAAGGATAGGGGATAAGATGTTTGATCGCGGGGGTCCCGCCGCTGGGGACCCCCGCAATCTAGCATGCAGCACCCACCAAGTACTGCCAGAAACGCTGATGTCATGACTCTGCCCCCATATGATGTCATGCCCCACCCCCTCAATGCAAGTCTATGGGAGGGGGCGTGATGGCCGTAACGCCCCTCCCCATAAACTTGCATTGAGGGGGCGGATCATGATGTCACACGGGGTGTAGTCATGACATCACAATACTCAATCCCCGTGATCGGGAGGCAAAAGACTGTGAACCTCCAGCACTTCCGGCAGTACTTACAGGTGGGTGCTGCATGTTAGATTGCGGGGGTCCCCAGCGGTGGGACCCCCGTGATCAGACATCTTATCCCCTATCCTTTGGATAGAGGATAAGATGCCTTGGAGCCAAAGTACCCCTTTAAATTCTAGCTGTATTTTTGCAAGACACTTTGGTGTAAACTAATATAGACGATACGGAGCCAATTGTTATATCGGATCCGATGAAAATTTTAAAGCAATTTCCACTGCAGGTTTTTTTTCGTCAACACATGGTTGAGATTTTGGAAATCCGCTTTTCTACTACTTTAAACCTTGTAGATTTCCACACTGAAGTTCCTTGCAGAAAATCACACAAAGAACACAATGAGAAATAATATTTACCTGACAAGTCCGGCTGTTTGTCCACTTGCTACAGCTTGTAGATATTGTCCCAAAGCAACTTCCTTTTCTTTGATGACTCCTGTATACGTTACTTCATCTATTATCCTGTAATATACAATTACAACTGGTAATAAAAAAACAAACAAGTCATAACAATGCCTACTTATAAATGACTTTCCTTTAAAGAGATTAAAGGGGTTATCCACCATAAGGTGATTTAGTACATACTTCCCGACAGTAATGGACATGCTTAGGAAGGATCTGTGCTTGTTCTGAGGCTAAATGGCTATGTTGGGAGATTACCATAATGCTCAGGCGCTCTTTTTGTGACCTGGGTATTTCCTGTTGGAAAACTACACATCCCATAGTTCCTTGTTTGAAAGTTTGAGGTCACTTTCCTCACTCCCACACATCAGCCACCCCACCATTGAAACACAAATGATTTGCATTCCATTCAAAAGACCAGTGTTTTCTAACCAGGGTGCCTCCAGCTATTGCAAAATGATCTCTCTCCCACTCAGCAGTCACTTGACTCATTGAAGCAGGACAGGCTACCTGACTAGTGATGTCATTGCACTGCAACCTGGGAAAACCCGAGACCTGAGTCATTTATGTTTGTATGCTGGTAAAAATAAATATTGGGGAGAAAATCACAGAAAAATTGCGAGACCACCATCACACAAAGGTAAAGACACTATATTAAGAACACTAACATTACAGCCCCTGTAGCATAGCCAAATAAAAAAAAAAATCCTGGAATACCCCTTTAATATGTCAGATCAGTGTGGTCACATAACTTTCTCACCTATTAAAGGGGTACTCCCGTAGAAAACTTTCTTTTTTTTTTTTAAATCAACTGGTGCCAGAAAGTTAAACAGATTTGAAAATTACTTCTTTAAAAAAAAAAAAATCTTAATCCTTCCGAAACTTTTTAGGGGCTGTATACTACAGAGGAAATTCTTTTCTTTTAGGCTTTCTCTTCTGCCATGACCACAGTGCTCTCTGCTGACCTCTGCTGTACATTTTAGGAACTGTCCAGAGCAGCATATGTTTGCTATAAGGATTTTCTCCTGTTCTGGACAGTTCCTAAAATGGACAGCAGAGGTCAGCAGAGAGCACTGTGGTCGTTACAGAAGAGAAATCCAAAAAGAAAAGCATTTCCTCTGTAGTATATAGCTCCTAAAAAGAACTGGAAGGATTAAGATTTTTTTAATAGAAGTAATTTACAAATCTGTTTAACTTTTTGGCACCAGTTGATTTAAAAAAAAAGTTTTCCACTGGAGTACCCCTTTAATGTCAAACACAAGCAAGTAGCCTTACACTTCCCATTCTCACCAAACATAATTTTAATGGAAGCAACTCTTAAGAAAGTTTTTTTCTATATCAGTGAGGGTTTAGCCAATAACATTTCTGACATATTAAAAAAAATTATGAAAAACGTATCTTTTATTTATAGAAGCACTTATAATAACTTTATCCACAAGATAACATAATCTGACAATCTTAATCTGTGCAGATAATGTTTGCTTGACACCCAAATACTGACAATTATAAACCGCAAAGTAATGTACACAGTTATTTCTACAATTGACATACTTGGCAAAAACAGTAGAAAGTTGGACTTACATGGTGAAATTTGTAATAAAAGCTGTTTTGGGCAGATCCACATCAAAGAAGGCTTCTTTCGGGATTCCGGCTCGATTATTGGCTCTACTTGTAATAACATTATGGGCAAAGCGGGACGTCACCTGACTGTTGATTATTATACTGTAGACTTCTATATCAGCGACCGGCTGCAGGACAAATGGATGTAAGTTATTGTATCTAGAAATTCATGTATCTTTTTTTTTTTTGCTTGTTTGTTCTTTTACTTTTACTTAATCTGTTACTTTAACAAGACACATTTGATGCTTCAGTTAATCATCTAGAATGAGTTTGCATGAATTCCCTTCATACATATTCAAGGAGAAGCAAACCATAACATTATATCACCTCACTTAAAGGGGTACTCCGGTGAAAACCTTTTTTCTTTTAAATCAACTGGTGGCAGAAAGTTAAACTTATTTTTAAATGACTTCTATTAAAAAAAACGTAATCCTTCCTGTACTTATTAGCTGCTGAATACAACAGAGGAAATTCTTTTCTTTTTGTAATGCTCTTTGATGACATCACGAGCACAGTTCTCTCTGCTGAAATTATAATAATAATAATAATAATGCTTTATTGATTGTTGTCCTTAGTGGGATTTGAACCCAAGTCCCCAGCACTGCAAGGCAACAGTGCTAACCATTGAGCCACTATGCTGCCCTTAGCATAGATCTGCTATGCACGGTTGCTAAAATGGACAGAGATGTCAGCAGAGAGCATTGTGCTCGTGATGTCATCAGTGTTCCAAAAAGAAAGTAATTTTCTCTGTAGCATTCAGCAGCTAATAAGTACTGGAAGGATTAAGATTTTTTTTTATAGAAGTAATTTACAAATATGTTTAACTTTCTGCCACCAGTTGATTTAAAAGAAAAAAGTTTTCACCGGAGTACCCCTTTAAGATGTAGATACAATATGGGTTGAATAAAGTGAACTAACAGTTTCCAGCCATTTTTTAGACCCCCTGACATGTAGCCAGGCAAATATGGTTTCAGATTTTTGAATATGTTGGGAAACAGACCACAATACCACAATAGATACTGGTAGCTCTGTCATAGTGTGATCAAATATTTGCATCCATATTGTCAGTTTTATGTTTCATATGCTAAAACATCTTACCGTGTCAATGCTTCTTTTCTGTAACAAAAAAAAAGAAATAAAAAGTTAGACTGTGCAGAATACTTCTCATATAGGCTGTGTTCACCCATGTCACATTCATGACAATTAAGAACAAACTACAGTAAGCAAAATAAGAAAATGTTTCGCTGGCACAAAGCATATAAGAAACACAGTCATGTCGTTAGTAACAACAGGTACAATAGTAGTGTGAGATTTTTAGCATATTCCCATTACAAACATGCAGTTTTCCCTTCTTTTGCACTTTTCAAGCATATTCCTATTCTCCCAGATTGCTTATTTAATTTTTCCTGAAAAAATAAGCAATAAAAGAAGTAATCTCATTGGTTGCTATGGGCAGCTGCTCCACTTTGCCACTACATAAGTTTTGATAAATCTCCTCCATAGTATTTTGATCAGTATTTTTTATAAATATAATTTTAAGGAGTACTCCAGAATAGAAAAATTGTCCTCCGTACTGCTGGCAGTAAAAAAAAATAAAGAGATACATTCCTTCCTTCTCTCCCCCGGTGCCTCCGGTAATCCACTCTGGTCTCCGCATTGATCCTCTTCCTAGTTGCCGGTGGTCGGCGAGTCATACTGCACTCAGCCAATCACCGGCCGCAGTGTAGTCCCAACTTGGCCGGCGATAGGCTGAGTGGCAATGTGACGTTTTCGGCCCCGGCCGGGGCCGAAAACGTCACACTGCCGCTCAGCCTGTCGCAGGCTGAGTCGGGACTTCGCTGCGGACCGTGATTGGTTGGTTGAGTGCAGTATGACTCGCTGTTACGCCTAGCGCTCCGGGTCCCCGCTCCTCCCCGGAGCGCTCACGGCGTCTCTCTCCCTGCAGCGCCCCGGTCAGTCCCGCTGACCGGGAGCGCTGCACTGACATGGCCGTCGGGGATGCGATTCGCACAGCGGGACGCGCCCGCTCGCGAATCGCATCCCAGGTCACTTACCCGTCCCGGGGCCCTCCTGTCATGTGCTGGCGCGCGCGGCTCCGCTCTCTAGGGTGCGCGCGCGCCAGCTCTCTGAGACTTAAAGGGCCAGTGCACCAATGATTGGTGCCTGGCCCAATTAGCTTAATTGGCTTCCACCTGCTCCCTGGCTATATCTGATCACTTCCCCTGCACTCCCTGGCCGGATCTTGTTGCCTTGTGCCAGTGAAAGCGTTTAGTGTTGTCCAAAGCCTGTGTTACCTGAACTCCTGCTATCCATCTTGACTACGAACCTTGCCGCCTGCCCCGACCTTCTGCTACGTCTGACCTTGCCTCTGCCTAGTCCTTCTGTCCCACGCATTCTCAGCAGTCAGCGAGGCTGAGCCGTTGCTAGTGGATACGACCTGGTTGCTACTGCCGCAGCAAAACCATCCCGCTTTGCGGCGGGCTCTGGTGAACACCAGTAGCCTCTTAGAACCGGTCCACCAGCACGGTCCACGCCAATCCCTCGCTGACACAGAGGATCCACTACCTGTAAGCCGAATCGTGACAGTAGATCCGGCCATGGATCCCGCTGAGGTGCCGCTGCCAAGTCTCGCTGACCTTACCACAGTAGTCGCTCAGCAATCGCAGCAAATTGCCCAACAAGGACAGCAGCTGTCGCAGTTGACCGCCACGTTACAGCAACTTCTGCCTCTGCTACAGCAGCAACCATCTCCTCCGCCAGCTCCTGCACCTCCTCCGCAGCGAGTGGCCACTCCTAGCCTCCGCTTGTCCCTGCCGGACAAATTTGATGGGGACTCTAGACTCTGCCGTGGATTTTTGTCTCAATGTTCCCTGCATATGGAGATGTTGTCGGACTTGTTTCCTACAGAACGGTCTAAGGTGGCGTTCGTAGTGAGCCTTCTTTCAGGAAAGGCCTTGTCTTGGGCCACAACGCTCTGGGACCGCAATGATCCTGCCACAGCCACAGTCCAGTCCTTCTACGCTGAAGTCCGGAGTGTCTTCGAGGAACCAGCCCGAGCTTCTTCTGCCGAGACTGCCCTGCTGAACCTGGTCCAGGGTAATTCTTCAGTGGGCGAGTACGCCATCCAATTTCGTACTCTTGCTTCCGAATTATCATGGAATAATGAGGCTCTCTGCGCGACCTTTAAAAAAGGCCTATCCAGTAGCATCAAGGATGTGCTGGCCGCACGAGAGATTCCTGCCAACCTGCAAGAACTTATCCATTTGGCCACCCGCATTGACATGCGTTTTTCTGAGAGACATCAGGAGCTCCGCCAGGAAAAAGACTTAGATCTCTGGGCACCTCTCCCACAGCATCCTTTGCAGTCTACGCCTGGGCCTCCCGCCGAGGAGGCCATGCAAGTGGATCGGTCTCGCCTGACCCAGGAAGAGAGGAATCGCCGTAGGGAAGAAAATCTTTGTCTGTACTGTGCCAGTACCGAGCATTTCTTGGTGGATTGCCCTATTCGTCCTCCACGTCTGGGAAACGCACGCACGCACCCAGCTCACGTGGGTGTGGCGTCTCTTGGTTCAAAGTCTGCTTCTTCACGTCTCACGGTGCCCGTGCGGATTTCTCCTTCAGCCAACTCCTCCCTCTCAGCCGTGGCCTGCTTGGACTCTGGTGCCTCTGGGAATTTAATTTTGGAGTCTTTGGTGAATAAATTCTGCATCCCGGTGACCCGTCTCGTCAAGCCGCTCTACATTTCCGCGGTCAACGGAGTCAGATTGGATTGCACCGTGCGTTACCGCACAAAACCCCTCTTAATGTGCATTGGACCCCACCACGAAAGGATTGAGTTCTTCGTCCTTCCCAACTGTACCTCTGAGGTCCTCCTCGGTCTGCCATGGCTCCGGCTTCATTCTCCCACCCTTGACTGTACCACCGGGGAGATCAAGAACTGGGACTCTGCTTGCCACAAGAGATGCCTCTCCCCCCCTCCCAGTCCCGTCAGGCAAGCCTCAGTGCCTCCTCATGGCCCCCGTCCTTGTGTCACCCTGCCCCGTGCCAAGCTTCACCCTCTGCCCTGCCTCCCCATTCCCACTCCTGCTGTACTCCCTGCCTTTGAGGAAACCCTCCATTCACTCCCGGTGTCCTCGTCCCAGGTAAAGCACTTGTCGGACAAAAAAAGGGGGAGACCTAAGGGGGGGGGGGGTACTGTTACGCCTAGCGCTCCGGGTCCCCGCTCCTCCCCGGAGCGCTCACGGCGTCTCTCTCCCTGCAGCACCCCGGTCAGTCCCGCTGACCGGGAGCGCTGCACTGACATGGCCGTCGGGGATGCGATTCGCACAGCGGGACGCGCCCGCTCGCGAATCGCATCCCAGGTCACTTACCCGTCCCGGGGCCCTCCTGTCATGTGCTGGCGCGCGCGGCTCCGCTCTCTAGGGCGCGCGCGCGCCAGCTCTCTGAGACTTAAAGGGCCAGTGCACCAATGATTGGTGCCTGGCCCAATTAGCTTAATTGGCTTCCACCTGCTCCCTGGCTATATCTGATCACTTCCCCTGCACTCCCTGGCCGGATCTTGTTGCCTTGTGCCAGTGAAAGCGTTTAGTGTTGTCCAAAGCCTGTGTTACCTGAACTCCTGCTATCCATCTTGACTACGAACCTTGCCGCCTGCCCCGACCTTCTGCTACGTCTGACCTTGCCTCTGCCTACTCCTTCTGTCCCACGCCTTCTCAGCAGTCAGCGAGGTTGAGCCGTTGCTAGTGGATGCGACCTGGTTGCTACTGCCGCAGCAAGACCATCCCGCTTTGCGGCGGGCTCTGGTGAACACCAGTAGCCTCTTAGAACCGGTCCACCAGCACGGTCCACGCCAATCCCTCGCTGACACAGAGGATCCACTACCTGTAAGCCGAATCGTGACACTCGCCGACCACCGGCAACCAGAAAGAGGATCAATGCGGAGACCGGAGTGGATTACCGGAGGCACCGGGGGAGAGAAGGAAGGTATGTATCTCTTTTTTTTTTTTTACTGCCGGCAGTACGGAGGACAATTTTTCTATTCTGGAGTACTCCTTTAAGAACTAAGCCTAAAGCATAACTCCAGAGACATGATGTCATGTGATCTGCATAGTTCGGGGTGGAGAGACACAGCTCATGCCAGGCTGCCAAGGAAACCGTAGGACCCCCAAGGAGTTCCGCGCATGAGCCCTATTTTAATTAATTAATATACTGAACTTGCCGGGTTTTGTAGGGGCCTAAGCAACCTGACCACAAAGCATGAGCTGGGTATTGCCACACTAAACTGTGCAGAGAATATGGCACTATATCTGGAGTTACACTTTCTATATTTGAAAAATCATAAAAAATACAGCTAGGACACTAAGCAAAGTCTCTGGCAAAAAAATGTATAAATAAATAGGAGAACCACAAATTGCAGCTAAAAGGCAAAAATCATAAAGCTAGAATATATTTCAAGATTACAAGTAAACATACATTCTTGAAGCATTATTGTCATTAAAAATAACTATTGACATGTTGATCAGTGTTGATCGCACCCGTCTCACTACTGTGATTGTGAGTTATTAGCGCAATGCCGCCCGCTTCACCCACCAGCCGAGAGATCCGGACATTTCTCTGAATAGACTTCTATGTAGAGAAATGGATGGATTTCTCAGCCAGCTGGGGAGTTGAGCGCAATGCTGTTTGCTCCCTGGACATCTCACGATCTCAGCTGGTCTCGGTAGAAAGAAAGACCCTGTGTGATCAACAGCTTTTGACATGTAAAAAGTTGTTTTTAACGACAGTAACATTTTAATAAAATGTAACAGTGCATTTATAATTACCAAAGGTCGCCAAAATAATACTACTATACCGTACTCATATTTTGTAATCCCACAGAACATAACTACCATTATACAATGCCAAAATACTGGAAAATTAGAATGTCCATAGTGCTCTGAATAGCCTAAAGATTATTGCCCAAATAACACAACTATACAGTGCACAAATTATACTACTATACAGTGCACAAATTATACTACTATACAGTGCACACATAATACTACTATACAGTGCACAGATTATACTACTATACAGTGCACAAATTATACTACTATACAGTGCACAAATTATACTACTATACAGTGCACAAATGATACTACTATACAGTGCACACATAATACTACTATACAGTGCACAAAATATACTACTATACAGTGCACAAATTATACTACTATACAGTGCACAAATTATACTACTATACAGTGCACACATAACACTACTATACAGTGCACAAATTATACTACTATACAGTGCACAAATTATACTACTATACAGTGCACACATAACACTATGCAGTGCACAAATTATACTACTATACAGGGCACAAATTATACTACTATACAGTGCACAAATTATACTACTATACAGTGCACAAATTATACTACTATTCAGTGCACACATAACACTACTATACAGTGCACAAATTATACTACTATACAGTGCACAAATTATACTACTATACAGTGCACACATAATACTACTATACAGTGCACAAAATATACTACTATACAGTGCACAAATTATACTAGTATACAGTGCGCAAATTATACTACTATACAGTGCACACATAACACTAATATACAGTGCACAAATTATACTTCTATACAGTGCACAAATTATACTACTATACAGTGCACACATAATACTACTATACAGTGCACAAAATATACTACTATACAGTGCACAAATTATACTAGTATACAGTGCGCAAATTATACTACTATACAGTGCACACATAACACTAATATACAGTGCACAAATTATACTACTATACAGTGCACAAATTATACTACTATACAGTGCACACATAACACTACTATGCAGTGCACAAATTATACTACTATACAGTGCACAAATTATACTACTATACAGTGCACAAATTATACTACTATACAGTGCACAAATTATACTACTATACAGTGCACACATAACACTACTATACAGTGCACAAATTATACTACTATACAGTCCACAAATTATACTACTATACAGTCCACAAATTATACTACTATACAGTGCACAAATTATACTACTATACAGTGCACACATAATACTACTATACAGTGCACACATTATACTACTATACAGTGCACAAATTATACTACTATACAGTGCACACAACACTACTATACAGTGCACACATAATACTACTATACAGTGCACAAAATATACTACTATACAGTGCACAAATTATACTAGTATACAGTGCGCAAATTATACTACTATACAGTGCACACATAACACTAATATACAGTGCACAAATTATACTACTATACAGTGCACAAATTATACTACTATACAGTGCACACATAACACTACTATGCAGTGCACAAATTATACTACTATACAGTGCACAAATTATACTACTATACAGTGCACAAATTATACTACTATACAGTGCACAAATTATACTACTATACAGTGCACACATAACACTACTATACAGTGCACAAATTATACTACTATACAGTCCACAAATTATACTACTATACAGTGCACAAATTATACTACTATACAGTGCACACATAATACTACTATACAGTGCACACATTATACTACTATACAGTGCACACATAACACTACTATACAGTGAACAAATTATACTACTATACAGTGCACAAATTATACTACTATACAGTGCACACATAATACTACTATACAGTGCACACATAATACTACTATACAGTGCACACATAATACCACTATACAGTGCACACATAATACCACTATACAGTGCACACATAATACTACTATACAGTGGCTAAATAATGTGCAGCAGCTCAATTGTCAATAAAGTATCCCTCTGAAGCATCAAAGAGGGATCATGAAATTCTATGCCTAACCTACCAAAATAATATATACAGACCTGTATGTTTCTTATTCCTTCAATCACAAAGTCACAGCTTGTTGGGGATAAGGCATAAAGGAGCAAAGTAGAAGCTAGAAGAAGGTGACCCATTTTGCAAGTGACTGCTTTTCTGGTGGAAACCAAACTATTTATAATCCATATGAGAATCCAGGTTAATAAGTAACGGCAAGATAAATTTTGGACATGCCCATCCTATCAACCACCCCCCCCAGGGGGGCCGGTGTCTACTGTAAAGAAGAATCAATGATTAAGGGAATTAAAGAATGGACAATAGTGGAATTTGTGCATTAAACAGCATGAATTGTGCATGTCTGCTGTGAGTTGCCGAGCCTCACCAGCCAGAAACAAAACATATTGAAAGCCAAACACAAAGTGGACAATAAATTATTGGTGCCACTAAAAAAATTACAAATAAAAGAAAAGAAGCCATAAAAAAAAAAAATTTAAGTGTCTAAGTGAATAAGATTTTACAAATCTAATCCAAATGCTGCAAATCCCACGGCAGAATCTTACCGCAAAGAAAAAAATGTGGTTAAAAAACTCTCACCAAAGATTACCGTATTTTTCGCCCTATAGGACGCACCGGCATATAAGACGCACCCAATTTTAAAGGTGCAAAATCTAGAAAAAAAAGATTCTGAACCCAACAGTGATCTTCAACCTGCGGACCTCCAGATGTTGCAAAACTACAACTCCCAGCATGCCCGGACAGCCGTTGGCTGTCCGGGCATGCTGGGAGTTATAGTTTTGCAACATCTGGAGGTCCGCAGGTTGAAGACCACTGGATAGGAGGTAGTACTCATGTGTCCCCTCCGCGCCGGACCCGTCACCGCTGCCCTGGATGTCGCTCCATCGCTGTCGCCGTGTCCCCGGGGAGTCCCCGATGCTCCGGACATCTTCTTCCCCGGAATCCACGCTCTCCGTCGCCGTCACCACGTCGCTACGCACGCCGCTCCTATTGGATGACGGGACAGTGTGCGTGATGACGTCGAAGGAGAGCGCCGGCCATGCAGGGGATCCCGGCACGGAGCAGACACCGAGGAGGCAGGTAAGGTCAATCCCGGTGTCCTGTAAGCTGTTCGGGACGCCGCAATTTCACAGCGGCGGTCACGAACCGCCCGACTTTCGCTTCAGACGCAGCGGTCAGCTTTGATCGCCGCGTCTGAAGGGTTAATACAGGGCATCACCGCGATCGGTGATGTCCTGTATTAGCCTCGGGTCCCGGCCGTTGATGGCCGCAGGGACCGACCCGATATGTGTGTATTCACCGTATAAGACGCACCAACTTTTCCTCCCAGTTTTGGGGAAGAAAAAGTGCGTCTTATATGGCGAAAAATACGGTACAAAAAAGGTATAAAAGCAACTTTAAGGCTAGGTTCACACAGTTTTTTAAGGCTTATTTTTTTTGTAAAAGTTTTATTATCAATGTACTCTATCTAAGTCTATCAGGCTCGAATTCCACTAAGGTTTTTTCTTTAAAAAAACGCTACAGTCAGATGTTAGCTGCAAGTCAATAGGGAACTGAAAAATGCTTTATCCACGTGGCCTTTTTCAGTTTGACGTTTTCTTTTATTTATTTTTTTTTTTATTCTTTTGGCATTTTTCAGCCTCAGTGAGTGATTTTCAAAAACAACAACAATGTTGAGACTATGGCGTTTTTTGGAAATATCTTGGTTTTTCTCCCATAGAAGTCTTTGGGAGTGAAAAAATGCTACAATAAAGTCATGTGGGTTTTTAACATTGGAATGTTTGTGGTGGTTTTTCAATGGTTTGCTACCCAACAAAATTCCTCAGAAATTCCCTTGGGGAAACTGGCCAAGGGGCCTAAAATTAAATTTCCATACATAGGTAAAAACGCCAGAAAAAAACGCAGAAAAAATACCCAAAAATGCACAAAAATCTGTGGCAGTTTTTAAGGGTTTTTTCTGAGGTTTTTTAGCCTAAAAAAATGCCAGAACAAAACCTCAGTGGAATTCTAGCCTTGGAAAGTAGTCTGTGCACACAGTGGGGGAGATTTATCAAAGGATTTAGACTGGTTTTTCCTGTCTAAATTTGTTGCACAGAAAGTCGCAGTCTAAATATGTGCGACTTTTTTGCGACTTTTGCTTTAGAGGATTTTTAGAACATGATGCACTCTAGTCTATTTTAGACGGAAAAATGCATTGGTGCTGAATTTACAAAAAGCGACTTTTCAGCGACAAGTCGCATCGGCTGAAAGTACACCAAAATGTCAGACCATGTTGGAGCAGGTTTAAATACAGTCTAAATCATAGATCCCGAAGTCTGTGCACAGAATTTATCAAGAGCCGTGCGCCTTTTGATGAATTAGGTGCACAATAGAACGGCCTAATCCTCTGTAGTTTGGTCTAAATTGATGCGGGACATATGGGGAGATTTATCAAAACCTGTGCAAAGGAAAAGTTGCCCAGTTGCCCATAGCAACCAATCAGATTGCTTCTTTCATTTTGCAGAGGCCTTGTTGAAAATGAAAGAAGCGAGCTGATTGGTTGCTATGGGCAACTGGACAACTTTTTCTTTGGACTGGTTTTGATAAATCTCCCCCATAGACATCTTTGATAAGTCTCCCCCACTAGGGGGAGATTTATCAAAACCTGTCCAGAGGAAAAGTTGCTGAGTTGCCCATAGCAACCAATCAGATCGCTTCTTTCATTTTTAACAAGGCCTTTGAAAAATGAAAGAAGAGATCTGATTGGTTGCTATGGGCAACTCAGCAACTTTTCCTCTGGACAGGTTTTGATAAATCTCCCCATAGACTTTTTTCCTATAGACTTACGTATAGCACATTAACCCCTAAAGGATGTAGCCCATTTTGGCCTTGAGGACAAAGAAAATTTTCATTTTTACATTATCGTTTTTTTCTCCTCGCATTCAAAGAGCAATAACTCTTTTATTTTTCCATCTACAGACCAAAATAAGGGATTGGTTTTTTGTGTGATCAATTGTTCTTTGTAATGACACCTTTCATTTTACCATAAAATCTACGGCGCAACCTATACATATATATACACACACATACACATACATATATATACACACACATACACATACATATATATACACACACATACACATACATATATATATATATATATACACACACATATATGGTGGTAAATAGATAGGAAACCAGCAATTTTGCAACTTTTTTTTTTTTTTTTTTACACAGTGCACTATATGGTAAAACTGACATGTTATCCATATTCTGTGGGTCAATACAACTAAACAAATAAAGAGAGGAAAGGTAGCTCTAACCGCAAAAAACAGTTGATAAAGCTTAGTTATGCCAGATGAGTACTGATGTGTAAGGTCGCGTATCCTATGCGACCTGAAAATAATATTGAAATTAAGAGGAGTAACACTTTCCTCAAATCTGGTCTTTTGTATGCTCTAAAAAAAATGGTGAGAGAGCGTATATAAAGCATTGTGTGTGCACAGTTGGTACTGAAGTGGAAACAATATATACTATATTGCATTAAAACAAATATATGTTTATTGATGTCATTGTCTGTGGCAACTGCCCGCAGGGCCCTTGCAGTAGTGTCAATAGATACAAACAAATATAAAATTAATAATATAGAATATAAAATAAAAATTATTAAAAATGATTATGCAGAAAAGTTAAAAAGGTTCATATTATGCAATCAAAAGGATAGGCAGCGATTTCGAATGCAATATTGCACAATTTGTAATCCAGTGGATAAAGTTCCATATAGCTTAGATAGACTTCAACAATCTTATGTAATGATATTGAACAAAGTTTGGAAGTTGCAGGACAGTGTTGGCTTACCTGTCCTGGCGGGATCCCACGGCGCTCTCACTGTTTACCCACAGCGGCTTCCGAACCGGACGCCTAGTCGCTCCTTGGAATGGCGAGTCATCAGCGCCGGTGAGCCAGGGGAGGGAGAGGTCTGCTTGTCGGCGTGGTGACGCGAAGTTCTATGCTCATCAGGATGTCTACTTGCCGGCGTGGTGTTATGCAGCTTCATGCACTATGCGCACCAGGAGATCTGTTTGCCGGCGTAGTGATCTAAAGTTTTGTGTGCTGTGCGCACCAGGAAGGTCAGCTTGTCTCTGTAGTATAGTTTGTGCGCTGAGCGCATCGGGAGGTTATGGGATGCTGCAAATACCTATAGACTGCTATGGGTATAAAGGCTAGACGTGTTTCGAGACCGGCTGGGTCTCTTTTTCAATAGCAGTGACTAAACAAATACCCATCTAAAAAACTTTAACAAAACAGGTATGGTTACAATTGCCCTATTCTAACCCCTATAACTTTTTTATTTTTCAGTATATGGGGCTGTGTTAATTTTGTTTTGTTTTTACGTTTGCGCTGTTCACCGTACAGGATCATTATCCTAATATTTTAATAGATCGGACATTTCCACATGCGACAATACCAAGTACGTTGTTTTTGAAAATGGCAATAGGGGAATTTTATTTTTTATTGGGGAAGGTACTTTTATCAAAACTTTTTTTTTTTTTTTTTACATTTAGTTAGTCCCCACAGTGGACTATTTATTGCAATCTTTAGACCACTGTCTGCCATCCCCATGGTCAAGCTGCAGATGATTAATTCAGCCATCGGAACCATTGCATTGCTGCAGATGCCATGATCAATATTGATCTGAGGAGTTAATGGCGGACATCAGCGTGATCACAGATGTTCGCCATTACTGACCTGCTTCATAGCCGCGGCGGGACTAAGCACATACATGTACGTCCTAGTGAGCTAAGTCCCAGGTGTCCAGGGCATACCTGTACACCCTGCATCCTCTAGGGGTTAATTATGCAAAAATGGGCACACACTTTCAGCCATTTTAAATACGCATTTTATTTTCTAAAGTACACCTAAAATTACCATGTGTGAACTTAGCCTAAAGCTGCATTTTCACTTGGGCAAAAATGTCCCCCCCTAAAAAAAAAAAAAAGTAGCTGCATTTGTCTTTATTGTGAGCAAAAAAAAAACAGTTATGACATTAGCTGAAAGTCATTGGGGAATTAATAAACCCCCAAACCACTTGGCGTTTTTAACCTTTTTAATTACGTTTTAGTTTTCCTTTGTCTCTTTATGTTTTAACTACATCTTGGCAGTGCAAAATTAAAGGGCAGTTTATTTTGGCCTTATTTAGGTAACAATATTTCAATGTAGCCTAACAATGATCTTACTGATAACACTGATACATTATTACACGGAAAAGTAAAACAATTCTATATATGCATGAATTCATCTCAGTCCTGGTATAAATCAGAAGCTTAATCTGTGTAGAGGTAATGTTCACAATGCATGACAATATCCATTTAAAAGCAGACAGTGGTATACACTGATAACAATGTAGCCTCTATGGTAGCAGGTCTATACCATTACATGAAAAACATAACATATACAATAGGTTCAGATAGAGAAGTCTATGTCATAAAAGTAAACCACAGCTCCAAATACAAACATTAGATGGATGGTTGTCTCTCATCGCAGTCTATGTTCTGTTTCAAGGTTTGAGTATTTTATTTTACTCTATGTATCAAACACAATGTGACTATTGTTTCTTATCTGTACTCTGGGGTTTACTGTTATAACATAGATTTCTCTATCTGCCCCTATTGTTTGTGTGGTTTATCCCTGCAATGGTAAAGATATTGGCAGAGATGGCTCATTGTTGTGTGTTCACCAATGTCCGCTCTTCATTGGATTATATCATGCCTTGTGAATAGTAAAGATGAAAGCCCTGATAATACTTACATTGCCTTGTGCCATTTTTATACTTTTATACTCAATTTTGGGTACATAGGAGCACATTTTTTTGTGTAAATTTTTCCATTTTTAGGGGTTATGTGAAGCTGCTGTGGAGCCGAAGAGGAAAGCTTCTTCTTCTACTGCATAGTTACATGCAGCAGTGAGAACAGCGCCCAATTTGGGCATAAAGGCATCAATAATTAAAGACGTCATTTATTAAAATTGACTTCTATACAGAGTGCTGAATTTTGACCATGGTCTGTTGACTTACACTTCAAAGTGGTACTCCAGGGAACTTTATCAAAGGGATTCAACTGCTGGGAGCAAACCCCCAGTGCAATCTCCTGCACAGGGCCCAGTAAGGCTGGGTTCACATATGTCTGGCATCTGGCATGGATGAACTTAGCCTAGATCTCGATGCAACTGATGCCACAACTGATGTCAAGTTGTCATCAGTTATACAGTTGTATTGCATCTGGCGTCCATTGTTCCTAGAGGGCAGTCGGGGGAATGCAGCAAGCTGCATTCCCCTGTCCGTTGCCCTCCGGCATGTCCAACCATCCAGCATCAAAATTGGGACACTGGATAATTGTGAACTGTGAATGGGATGAGTTCTATCATCAGTTTCCCTCCAGTGCACGCCGGAGGGAAACTATGCCACTCGCCTAATATATGTGAATTCAGCCTAATTTACCCATCCTCGTATGCTCTGGCCCCCACCTTCTGTGATAAGTGGCTGAGATGGAACCCCCTCCCCTTGCAATCAGACATTGATACCTCATCCTGTGAATAGTGATTAAAGGGGTACTCTGGTGGAAAACTTTATTTTTCAACTGATGACAGAAAGTTAAACAGATTTGTAAATTACTTCCATTAAAAAATCTTAATCCTTCCAGTACTTATTAGCCACTGTATGCTCCAAAGGAAGTTCTTTTCTTTCTTTTCTGTCATGACCACAGTGCTCTCTGCTGACACATATGTTCATGTTAGGAACTGTCCAGAGCAGGAGAAAATCCCCATAGCAAACATATGCTGCCCTGGACAGTGCCTAAAATGGACAGAGGTGTCAGCAGAGAGCACTGTGGTCATGACAGAGAGGAAATCGTAAAAGAAAAGAATTTCCTCTGTAGTATACAGCCGATAATAAATAATGGAAGGATTAAGAATTTTTAATAGAAGTAAACTACAAATCTGAATAAAAATGGGTATTCAGACCTCAAGGAACAGTTAGTGAGATGGTGGTATGATTTAGGGGTTATTGGCAATAAAATGGGATATGATATATTATAACACTGGAGATGCCGCTGGTTATACAATATACTTTAATTCATACAACAATACAATAAAATGCTGTACCCTGAGCAGGGCCCTTGCTACAGGACCAGAGACTTAAAGGGGTACTCCGGTGCTTAGACATCTTATCCCCTATAAAAAGGATAGGGGATAAGATGCCTGATCGCGGGAGTCCCGCCGCTGCGGACCCCCGTGATCTTGCACACGGCACCCCGTTTGTAATCAGTCCCCGGAGCTATCACGCCCTGGACACCTATCACGCCCCCTCCCATAGGCTTGCATTGAGGGGCGGAGTGTGACATCACACGGGGACAGGGGCGTGACGTCACACGCCACCCGCCCTGTATTCGCCGGTAATCAGTCCCGGAGCGAACATGCTGATTACAAACGGGGACTGATTACAAACGGGGTGCCGCGTGCAAGATCACGGGGGTCCTCAGCGGTGGGACTCCCGCGATCAGGCATCTTATCCCCTATCCTTTGGATAGGGGATAATATGTCTAAGCACCGGAGAACCCCTTTAAAAATTGAATGAAATAGATTAAAATAAGTTATAAAAATGTATAAATATACATTTTTATAAGATGCATGAGAATTCTGCCACTTGAGTTGATAATGTCTTTTTTTTGCACTATTCAAAGCTTGGCAGCGGTGCTGCAAGGTTATGATGTGTCTGAAATGTCAGATCCTAGTATTGCAGAAAATGGGATGCAGGAGAATTGATATTTGCAGTCAATACGCAGTCAATAACCAGCTGTGCACCCGGCCTGCTGGATGGAAAGTACTTGTGATCCGGGAGCGGTGCGCAAGTTAATGCGGAAGGAGGTGATCTAACTTGTCTGTCTGCCGGGTAAGATGTGGTCTGATTTCTGGATGGCATGGAGCGGTGTCCGGCATGGTGGAGATAAGTCCAGGCTGTGGATGAAATACAAGTGCTCCTGGCAGCGGCGTCCTCGTGCAGTTGATGCCATTTGAGCACACACTGAACGGTGGTAGTGCAGCGCCTGCAAGTAGGTGCACGTAGGCTAATAAGGTTATTAGCGGTGGCAGATCATGCAGGACGATCTGTGGAGGCCAGATGCATTTCGGGGAGTTCCCCCTTTATCAATGGCTAAAGATGACTGACTGTAGACAGAGAGGTCTTATATAAGATGTCCTCTTAATTAGCATGTGAATTCTGGTGATGGGAATCCATGGTTCGGATTCTGTTAATTGAGATTGGGAGTTTGCACTCCCTGGTTTCAGTGATGTATGTTTAACTTGATAGATAAAATAGTGTATAAAATATATATTAAAATATATATAGGGGTCAAATCATTTTTAGTGCATTGACTCCATGCGATGATACAAATAATAAAATAATAGTAAACATAATAATGATTGCATGTACCAGTAGTTGTTACGCCGAGCGCTCCGGGTCCCTGCTCCTCCCCGGAGCGCTCACGGCGTCTCTCTCCCTGCAGCGCCCCGGTCAGACCCGCTGACCGGGAGCGCTGCACTGACATTGCCGGCGGGGATGCGATTCGCATAGCGGGACGCGCCCGCTCGCGAATCGCATCCCAAGTCACTTACCCGTCCCGGTCCCCGGCTGTCATGTGCTGGCGCGCGCGGCTCCGCTCTCTAGGGCGCGCGTGCGCCAGCTCTCTGAGACTTAAAGGGCCAGTGCACCAATGATTGGTGCCTGGCCCAATTAGCTTAATTAGCTTCCACCTGCTCCCTGGCTATATCACATCACTTCCCCTGCACTCCCTTGCTGGATCTTGTTGCCTTGTGCCAGTGAAAGCGTTTAGTGTTGTCCAAGCCTGTGTTACCTGATCTCCTGCTATCCATATTGACTACGAACCTTGCCGCCTGCCCCGACCTTCTGCTACGTCTGACCTTGCCTCTGCCTAGTCCTTCTGTCCCACGCCTTCTCAGCAGTCAGCGAGGTTGAGCCGTTGCTAGTGGATACGACCTGGTTGCTACCGCCGCAGCAAGACCATCCAGCTTTGCGGCGGGCTCTGGTGAACACCAGTAGCCACTTAGAACCGGTCCACCGGCACGGTCCACGCCAATCCCTCGCTGACACAGTGGATCCACAACCTGTAAGCCGAATCGTGACAGTAGATCCGGCCGTGGATCCCGCTGAGGTGCCGCTGCCAAGTCTCGCTGACCTTACCACGGTGGTCGCTCAGCAATCGCAGCAAATTGCCCAACAAGGACAGCAGCTGTCGCAGTTGACCGTCACGTTACAGCAACTTCTGCCTCTGCTACAGCAGCAACCATCTCCTCCGCCAGCTCCTGCACCTCCTCCGCAGCGAGTAGCCGCTCCTAGCCTCCGCTTGTCCCTGCCGGACAAATTTGATGGGGACTCTAGACTCTGCCGTGGATTTTTGTCTCAATGTTCCCTGCATATGGAGATGTTGTCGGACCTGTTTCCTACAGAACGGTCTAAGGTGGCGTTCGTAGTGAGCCTTCTTTCAGGAAAGGCCTTGTCTTGGGCCACACCGCTCTGGGACCGCAATGATCCTGCCACAGCCACAGTCCAGTCCTTCTTCGCTGAAGTCCGTAGTGTCTTCGAGGAACCAGCCCGAGCTTCTTCTGCCGAGACTGCCCTGCTGAACCTGGTCAAGGGTAATTCTTCAGTAGGCGAGTACGCCATCCAATTTCGTACTCTCGCTTCCGAATTATCTTGGAATAACGAGGCTCTCTGCGCGACCTTTAAAAAAGGCCTATCCAGTAACATCAAGGATGTGCTGGCCGCACGAGAGATTCCTGCCAACCTGCAAGAACTTATCCATTTGGCCACCCGCATTGACATGCGTTTTTCTGAGAGACATCAGGAGCTCCGCCAGGAAAAAGACTTAGATCTCTGGGCACCTCTCCCACAGTATCCTTTGCAATCTACGCCTGGGCCTCCCGCCGAGGAGGCCATGCAAGTGGATCGGTCTCGCCTGACCCAGGAAGAGAGGAATCGCCGTAGGGAAGAAAATCTTTGTCTGTACTGTGCCAGTACAGAGCATTTCTTGGTGGATTGCCCTATTCGTCCTCCATGTCTAGGAAACGCACGCACGCACCCAGCTCACGTGGGTGTGGCGTCTCTTGGTTCGAAGTCTGCTTCTCCACGTCTCACGGTGCCCGTGCGGATTTCTCCTTCTGCCAACTCCTCCCTCTCAGCCGTGGCCTGCTTGGACTCTGGTGCCTCTGGGAATTTTATTCTGGATTCTTTGGTGAATAAATTCTGCATCCCGGTGACCCGTCTCGTCAAGCCGCTCTACATTTCCGCGGTCAACGGAGTTAGATTGGATTGCACCGTGCGTTACCACACAAAACCCCTCTTAATGTGCATTGGACCCCATCACGAAATGATTTAATTTTTCGTCCTTCCCAACTGCACCTCTGAGGTCCTCCTCGGTCTGCCATGGCTCCAGCTTCATTCTCCCACCCTTGACTGGACCACCGGGGAGATCAAGAACTGGGACTCTGCTTGCCACAAGAAATGCCTCTCCCTCCCTCCCAGTCCCGTCAGGCAAGCCTCAGTGCCTCCTCCTACACCTGGTCCCCCCAAGGCTTATCTGGACTGTGCCTTGCCTCCTCATGGCCCCCGTCCTGGTGACACCCTGCCCCGTGCCAAGCTTCACCCTCTGCCCTCCCCATTCCCACTCCTGCTGTACTGCCTGCCTTTGAGGAAACCCTACATTCACTCCCGGTGTCCTCGTCCCAGGTAAAGCAGTTGCCGGACAAAAAAAGGGGGAGACCTAAGGGGGAGGGGTACTGTTACGCCGAGCGCTCCGGGTCCCTGCTCCTCCCCGGAGCGCTCACGGCGTCTCTCTCCCTGCAGCGCCCCGGTCAGACCCGCTGACCGGGAGCGCTGCACTGACATTGCCGGCGGGGATGCGATTCGCATAGCGGGACGCGCCCGCTCGCGAATCGCATCCCAAGTCACTTACCCGTCCCGGTCCCTGGCTGTCATGTGCTGGCGCGCACGGCTCCGCTCTCTAGGGCGCGCGCGCGCCAGCTCTCTGAGACTTAAAGGGCCAGTGCACCAATGATTGGTGCCTGGCCCAATTAGCTTAATTAGCTTCCACCTGCTCCCTGGCTATATCACATCACTTCCCCTGCACTCCCTCCCTAGCCGGATCTTGTTGCCTTGTGCCAGTGAAAGCGTTTAGTGTTGTCCAAGCCTGTGTTACCTGATCTCCTGCTATCCATATTGACTACGAACCTTGCCGCCTTCCCCAACCTTCTGCTACGTCTGACCTTGCCTCTGCCTAGTCCTTCTGTCCCACGCCTTCTCAGCAGTCAGCGAGGTTGAGCCGTTGCTAGTGGATACGACCTGGTTGCTACCGCCGCAGCAAGACCATCCCGCTTTGCGGTGGGCTCTGGTGAACACCAGTTGCCACTTAGAACCGGTCCACCGGCACGGTCCACGCCAATCCCTCGCTGACACAGTGGATCCACAACCTGTAAGCCGAATCGTGACAGTAGTACGACCTTTTGGAGGTTGTGTAACAATGTAAATAATGATGCATTGACTATATGTATACGAAAAACAGTTTAATAAGATAAAATGAAAAAATAAAGTTGAAAAAATAATAAAATAATTGGAAAAATAAAGTTGGGTAAGGAAAAAAGAAAGAAAAATAGAATACAGGGAAGTGGTAAAGAACAGATGGCAATGTAGTACGAAAACTTGAGAACCCTATGGGCCAGGGCGCGGGCCCCATCCAAGCACTGGTAATAGCCTGGCATTGGACCAGGAGCGGGCCAGAGCCCAAAGGGTTTCTACAGGAAGCCGAAAATCTCTATTTCTGAATTTAGGCCATTCGGTTCTAAAGATTCTAATTCATAAATGTTTCTGGTCTCTGCCCTCGACATTTTCGCTATGAAGTTGCCTCCTCACCAGTCTTGCTTGATGACTTGTAACCCGCAGTATTTTAATTGTGATGGGTCTTGTTTATGGTATTTATTGAAATGTACAGAGAGAGGGTGATTCTCATTCCCTTTTTTATATTGTTTATGTGTTCAGACAGATATTCTTACTTTGAGTGGCCTCTTTTTTTTTTAATTCATATTCTTTATTGTAAATTTATAATATTACATAGATATTCCAAAACAAAACAAGCATGCCCCTGACCCCCCTCCCTTCCCTTTAACCCCCCCCCCCCCTTACCCACTACCAGCTAGGTTGTCTCCTCCAATCTTCTCCATTCATTTTCTATCCTTGGCCCATTGTTTTTGTTTTTCCCTCTATAATAAATAACCTTATATCTTCTCATCTGTTCTATTGCACTCTGCCATTCGCGACTAGATGGAGCCTCCTGCGCAAACCATCTCCTAAGAACAAAAATTTTTGCCATTCCAAAAAATGTTTTAATAACCCTATTCCTAGCCTGCTTCCTTAATCCAATCCCCAGGATAGCTGTTCTAATATCAAACTTTAACTTTATCCCCAACCTTTCTTCTATGTATCTCTACCCACAACTTGTTTACTTCGGGGCAAGCCCCCACCATATGCATCAAATGCCTCCTCCATATGACATTTTGGACATTTTGAATCCTCTCTCTTCCCTATCCCAAGTAGGAATAATGGTGTGTACGGTATCCTATGGGCCAATTTTATCAGCGAGATTCTGTGGTTCATATTTAAAGAGGAACATGCAATATTGGTAAAAACCTCCTTCCACTCTTCTATTCCTACCTGACCTACCTCATGAGACCATTTTTCTCTTCTTTTAGGGCCTGGTTTTTCCAGAGAAGCTCTTACCAGACCCTTATATACCTTACCCAACACCTTTGAGGTAGAGGCCCTTAGCCCAAATATATAGTCCATTAATGTATGTCTATCTATTGCCCATCTAGGATTATTTTTTCCTTCTCAAATGCACTCTTCGTTTGTAAATATAGGAAGTGACTCTTCTGATTTACCATATGTTATAATCCCTTTTTAGTGTAGTCCAATCTTTTAACATATTTTCTACCACTAAATCCTTAACGCTACTGCCAGAACTGCAAAAAAAAACAAAAAAAAACACATGGCATACTATTTTGGAAACTGCACCCCTCAAGGAACGTAACAAGGGACCCTTGACACCCCATATGCGGTTATGGCACCATAGGGGCTTCCTAAATGTGACATGCCCCCCCAAAACAATTTCAGCAAAATTTGCTTTCCAAAAGCCAAATGTGACTTTTCGTTAAAGTTGGATGTGTTAATGAAAAAAAAAAAATGTTTTCACTAAAATGCTGTTTTTTCTCCAAATTTTACATGTTTACAAGAGGTAATAGGAGAAATGCGCCCCAAAATTTGTAACCCAATTTCTTTTGAGTATGGAAATACCCCATGTGTGGACATCAAGTGCTCTGCTGGTGAACTACAATGCTCAGAAGGGAAGGAGCGCCATTAATCTTTTGGAGAGAGAATTTGGTTGGAATAGAAGTCGGGGGCCATGTGCGTTTACAAAGCCCCCTGTGGTGCCAAAACAGTGGACCCCCCACATGTGACCCCATTTTGAAAACTACACCCCTCACAGAATGTAATAAGGGGTGCAGTGAGCATTTACATCCCACTGTTGTTTGACAGGTCTTTGGAATAGTGGGCTGACCAAATGAAAAATTTAATTTTTCATTTTCACAGACCACTGTTCCAAAAATCGGTCAGACACCTGTTGGGCATAAATGCTCACTGTACCCCTTATTACATTCCATGAGGGGTGTAGTTTCCAAAATGGGGTCACATGTAGGGGGTCCATTGATCTGGCACTATGGGGGATTTGTAAACACACGTGGCCTTCAATTCCGGACAAATTTTCTCTTCAAAAGCCCAAATGCGCTCCCTCTCTTCTGAGCATTGTAATTCACCCACAGAGCACTTTACATCCACATATGGGGTATGTTCTTACTCAGAAGAAATGGTGTTACAAATTTTGGGGGTCTATTTTTCCTTTTTTCCCTTGTGAAAATGAAAAATGTAGGGTAACACCAGCATTTTTGTAAAAAAAATTTTTTTTGTTGTTTTCCCATCGAACTTTAATGAAAATTCATCAAACACCTGTGGGGTGTTAAGGCTCACTATACCCCTTGTCACGTTCCGTGAGGGGTGTAGTTTCCAAAATGGGGTTACATGTGGGTATTTATTTTTTTGCGTTTATGTGAGAACCGCTGTGCAAATCACCAATTTAGGCTTCAAATGTACATAGTGCGCTCTCACTCCTGAGCCTTGTTGTGCGCCCGCAGAGGATTTTACGCCCACATATGGGGTATTTCTGTACTCAGGAGAAATTGCGTTACAAATTTTGGGTCTTTTTCCTTTTACCTCTTGTGAAAATAAAAAGTATGGGGCAACACCAGCATGTTAATGTAAACATTTTTTTATTTTTTTTTTCACTCACAGGCTGGTGTAGACCCCAACTTTTCCTTTTCATAAGGGGTAAAAATTTGTAACGCAATTTCTCCCGAGTACAGAAATACCCCATATGTGTCCCTAAACTGTTTCCTTGAAATTCGATAGGGCTCCAAAGTGAGAGAGAAGAGAAAAGAGAAAAAAACAGGAAAAAGGGATTAGTACATTTTTGGCACTCTCCGCTGGGGAGAACGCCTATAATGCAATGTCTTCCCAAACAGGGAGCCTCCAGTTGTTGCAAAACTAAAACTCCCAGCAGGCCCAAACAGCCTTTGGCTGTCCAGGTATGCTGGGAGTTGTTTTGCAACAGCTGAAGGCTCCCTGTCTGGGAAGACACTGCCAGAAGGGTCTGTTCACATAAAACAAAGTGTACAATGTGAACAGAGCCTCACACTTACCACCCTGGTTCTCGTCTGTTGCTCCGCCCCCTAATGATGTAATCACTGGGGGGGGGGGGGCAGAGCTACACTGACCTGGCGGGGACAGGAGAGAGAGGTAAGTGGACATCCTCCTTTGTATACACTTTACAGTACACAGCTGTATATTCTGTACTGTATACTGCCCAAAAGGAATATAGGAGCAGGGAGTCCTGTCAGTATAGTGATAGGATTCCCGGCTCCTGTACAGTATACATGGGTACACTATGCACCCCTGTATACTATACCAGAGCTGTAGCTAGCTCCTTTTGTGCCCGAGGCAAGCCCAGAAAATTGCACATCCCCCCCACCTCACTATTAACACCACTATACACAGACCAATATCACCAATAACACCACTATACAAGGGATAGATAATACCGCGACACTATGACCACTACCAATATGACCATATAATGAGGGGATAATATTAACATACTGATATTGAATATATACAGAGACCATTATCACTACTATACAAGGGACAAATAATTGCACTACACCATGACGACTATCATTACCACCATATAGAGAGGAGATAATACCACCATACTGATACTAAATATAACCACTGTACACAGAGCAGGATCATTAATAAAACCCTATACACAGGCCAGTATCACCAATAACACCACTATACAAGGGACAAATAATACCGCCACAATATGACCAATACCATTATCACTAGAGATGAGCAAAATTTTTTGAAAAAATCGACTTGGACAATTTGCCAAATTTTCTGAAAAAATTCTGTTCGTTCCGAATTATTTTTGCGGCGAATCGCCATTAAACATTTCTGGCCTACAGAGAGCCTCAATAGGGGGTGTAGAACACTTTGCCTTGCTGTAACACACATAGGGAGTGTGCTGGGTTAGTGAAATTAAACTGTTATTCAGTATGACATGCAAATCAGAGGCGCCGCTATTAGAATCACTGTCGCAGAGCAGCACAATGACAGAGCCTGAAGGTGCCATCAGTATGAGAAGAACATTTAGTGGCTGAATGACACAGCCTGGAGGTGTTGGCAGCATGAGGAGACCATATAGTGGCTGAATGACACAGCGTGGAGATGTTGGCAGCATGAGGAGACAGCATAGGGGTGTAGAACACTTTGCCTTGTCCTAACACGCATAGGGAGTGTGCTGTGTTAGTGAAATAATACTGTTATTCCGTATGACATGCACATTACAGGCATCACTATTAGAATCACTGCCGCAGAGTGTCTGGATATGGCAGCGCCGGCTGCTTGTTAAAACAGTGACCAGTGGCAGCTGCTGTGGCCCAGACACCTACGATTGACCTCGTCCTCACCCCCCCCCCCTTCTCATCTCCTTTTTTTAAATCTTTTTTTATTTTATCTCACCTGGCCGGGCTCAGGCTCAGGCTGCGGGTGTTCTGGGGCTGTGCGGCAGAGAAGCATGACCAGTGACTTCCTCCGCCAGCTGCTTGTTAAAGATACCTGGACGCGGCCACTTTAGAGCAGTGACCAGCGGCAGCTGCAAAGAATTGACGTGTAAAGTCCCTGATGCTGGGCACACACATTACACATACACACACATCATACATATACACACATCATGCACATTCATCATGCATATACACACATCATACATACACACACATCATGCTTACACATATCATACATACACCCGCCGCTGCCCACCCACATCATACATTACATGCATACACACATCACACATACATCAAACATATACACAGACACACATCATACATATACACACATCATGCATACACATATTAAACATACACATGCCATTGCCCCTCTACATCATACATTACATGCATACTCACATCACACATACAACATTATCATTCATATACACAAACACGCATCTTACATACACACATTATGCATACACATACCATACATACACACGCCACTGCCCCCCACATCATACATTACATACAGTACCTACACACATCACACATACATCATACATATACACATACACACATCATGCACATACACACATCATATATACACGTATATATGCTCACTCAATCACCCCCCCTCCCCCTACTTACTCCATCACCCCCCTTCCCACTCCATCAGCCCAACAACTGGGGGAGGGGGGGTTGCTGATGGAGTGGGAGGGGGGGGGGGTGATGAAGTGAGCAGCAGAGGCGGAGGGGGGCTGATGGATTGGGCAGGGGAGAGGGGGGTGATGGAGTGAGCATGTATGTGTATGCATGATGTATGTATGTGTATGATGTGTGTATATGTATGATGTATGTGTGATGTGTGTATGCACTGTATGTAATGTATGATGTGGGGGGCAGAGGCGGTTGTATGTATGATATGTGTATGCATGATGTGTGTATATGCATGATGTGTGTGTATGCATGATGTGTGTATATGTATGATGAATGTGTATGATGTGTGTGTATGTATAATGTGTGTGTATGTGTAAAGTGTGTATGCGCAGCATCAGGGACGTGACATGTCAATTCTTTGCAGCCGCCGCTGGTCGCTGCTCTAAAGTAGCTGCGGCAAGGTATCTTTAATGGAAATCTGTCAGTAGTATCACCCGCACTAAACCTGTTACACAGGCTTGTAGTTTGGGTGATGCTGTTTAAAACGGTACTCACCTTGTGTAGATTCGCACAGCCGTTCCGCCACAAATTGCGTTTTTCTATATATGCTAATGAGGGCCTTGGGGCATGGGCGGAGCTCTGATCCGACCTTCGGGCACCCTGACGTCATTTCCTCCGGGCGGCCGCTGCGCCCGGCTCATCAATATTCATAAACCCCCTCCCTGCTCCTTCAGCTGTGTTATAGTACTGCGGATGCGCCACTTATTGTGTCCTCCCGGAGGCGGCGTGCCACTTGGCTTCACAGCTGCAGACGTCGTTGCACAGTAAGCGCATGTGCAGTACTATAACATGGCCGAAGGAGCAGGAAAGGGTTTTAAGAATATTGATGAGCCGGGCCCAGCGGCCGCCCGGCAAGGATAATGTCAGGGTGCCCAAAGCTCGGATCGGAGCTCCGCCCATGCCCCAAGGCCCTCATTAGCATATATAGAAAAACGCAATTTGTGGTGGAACGGCAGGGCGAATCTACACAATGTGAGTACCGTTTTAATCAGCATCACCCACACTACAAGCCTGTGTAACAGATTTAGTGCAGGTGAAACTACTTACAGATTTCCTATAACAATCACTTTCACTAGTGACGGCTGCAAGGAAGAATGAGTGACGTCCCTGACGCTGCGCAGAGGAGCCGGCAGAGGAAGTCACTGGTCATGCTTCATTGTCGCACAGCCCCGGAACACCAGGAGTCTGAGCCTGAGCGTGGCCATGTGAGATAAAAAAATTTTAAAATGTAAAAAAGCAGGAGCGGTGCGAGGACAATCGTAGGTGTTTGGGCCACAGCAGCCGACACTGGTCACTGATTTAAGGTGGCCACAGCCAGGCTGCTGATCTTTTAACAAGCAGCCGGCACTGCAGCCACTTTAAATCAGTGACCAGCAGATTTATCGGCGTATAACACGCAGGCTTTAACAGTGTATAACACGCAGGTTTTTGCCTGTCATTTTAGTTTTAAAGCTGCGTGTTATACGCCCATAAATACAGTATTTACTTTGCTGTGTGAGACACCAAGGGGTTATTATTACTGTATGGGGCGCTATAGGTGCTTAAAGAGTACGGATCCTAAAATGTTTGTCTGGCAGGTTTTGTGGAGACGACTTGTGGATAGAAGAATTGACATGACGGTCTGGGCTGGATGGAAAAGAAAAGTGATCGACTCCAATCAGAGAAGTCGTCACCTGATGTAACTGTATGGAATCACTTATATGGTCTGTAGAGCCTGTGTAGAGCCGGGGTCACTACTTTATGGTCACTGTATGGGGGGATATTAGTCTGTGCATAGTGATTTTATTCAATATCAATATGGTAATATTATCCCGTCATTATATGGTGGTAATGGTATTGGTCATATCGTATTATTTGTCCCTTGTATGGTGGTGTTATTGGTGATACTGGCCTGTGTATAGGGTTTTATTAGTGATTCTGCTCTGTGTACAGTGGTTATATTTAGTATCTATATGGTGGCAATGATAGTGGTCATGATGTGGTGCAATTATTTGTCCCTTGTATAGTGGTGATAATGATCTCTGTATGGCAATTTTATTCAGTATCAGTATGTTAATATTATCCTGTCATTATATGGTGATATTGGTAGTGGTAATAGTGTCACGGCATTATCTGTCCCTTGTATAGTGGTGTAATTGCAGATATTGGTCTGTGTACAGTGTGGTGTTAGGCTCCAAACAGACACAACTTTCATTTGAATTTACCTTGGCTTAAAAAAATGCCACAAAAAATTCACTTTTCTCCTTCAAGATACAGTTCTTGTGCTGTTGTTTTCCAATAACAAGTGCAAATTACTGTTTGATGTTTTATCCTCTGAGTTTTTCCTCATTGAAAGTAAAGTGATTCTCTTTTCATGCACACAAAGGGGTTTATTTACTAACCTGATCCCAACTCTTTTTTCTCGGGATTTGCACCCAATTTGTGTCGCACGTTCCATGCTACACAATTTGTGACCAAAAAACCCAAAACCCTCCATTTTACAATAAAAACCCAAAAAGGGGGCATGGCCCCGACAGTTTTGAAAAAGCCCAACATATTTACTAAGGTTTCCACAGAAAATGTAGTGGATTTGAGCTGAGGAAAACCCAACAGATCAGAACAGTCGTAAAAACAAGCAAGCTGCGCATGTTTAAAACCCCAAAATTCCACTAAAGGATGAAGAAATATGCCATGTGGGTATGGCGTTTCATATTTGCCTTTTGACTCCCAACTAACATCTTGCTGCAACGTTTTTTGGGGCTTATTTTACAAAAACATTGGGGGGATTTATCAAAACCTATGTAGAGGAAAAGTGAACCAGTTGCTCATAGCAACCAATCAGATTGCTTCTTTCATTTTTAGAAAGGCTTCTGAAAAATAAAAAATTAAGCCAAGCTGATTGGTTGCTATGGGCAATTGCACCACTTTCCCTCTGCATGGATTTTAATAAATCTCCCCCACTGTGTCTGTTTTCATCTTAAAGGAGAACTCCACCCCTAGACATCTTATCCTCTATCCAAAGGATAGGGGATAAGATGTGTGATTGCAGTGGGTCCTGCCACTGGGACCCCCATGACCTCTGGGCTGGCATCTCGACGTTCTGAACATTTATGTTCAGAACGCTGGCTTGGGGCTTCCGTGTTTGTGACGTCACCACGCCCATCACGCCCCCCTCCATTCATGTCTATGGGAAGGGCTGTCTACCACAGTCGTCACGCTCCCTCCCATAGACATGAATGGAAGGGACTGTGGTGCTGTGGTGACGTCCCAAACACGGAATCCCCAATGTTCAGAACGCCGGGGTGCTGATCCAGTGGCAGGACCCCACTGCTATTTTCATACAGCAGTATGTTGGTTTGCATTTTTCAATCTGTTGGAGACAAGAACTCTCTGGTTTTGTCCATACAATCACAGCTTGGCTTTCGTGTCTTATGGAACTCTGGTAAATTGAAAGCTGAGCTGTGATTGGTTACTGGGTCATAGTGTGTGATCCCAGCCTTAGGGTGGATTCACATTGTGTTCTTCTTGTGGAGCTTTTGTTCAGAATAAAATCAACAACAAAATCCATGCTGAACTATTTGTGGAATTTTTGAACAGAGTTTAGTCCTTTCCCACGCTGTAGTGTGTGGACATAACCTTATTAAATAAAATAAAAAATAGATATCATTATTATTATTATTATTATTATTAAAGATTTTGCACTGATTTTCAAACTTTAAGGGGGAAAATCTGTGAGATCCATGCATTGCTTCATATAACACCTACAAATGGGCAAATACATAAAAACATTAAGTACCATGTAACCCAAAATTGAAATACTCTACCCCTAATAATGACACAGAACAATATTATCAGGGCTTTTATCTTTACTATAGAAAAGGCATGATAAAATCCACACAACAATGAGGCATCTGATGTAACAACATTGCAGGGATAACCCTAACACAAACAATAGGTGCAGATAGAGAAATCTATGAATTTATTGTAAACTGCAGCGAACAAACAGAAAACAAGCGACATTGTGATCCATAGAGAAAACAGACTTTAAAGGGAACAAAACTTTCCTTACAGCAACGCACTTCATCACTGAATAAATCATAGAAAGTCTGTTCTGAATTATAGTGATTCTATATTTTTAATCACTTCTAATAGGAAATACTGAAAATATCTGGTACAATGTAGTCAGTATGGGTTCCATCAATGAGGCCTTCTCCATTGTAATGCACAAACCAGCAGGGGATTTGGATGCCATCCCTATGGTCTTTACGATAGTCTCTTTGTAAACCCCTGCAAAATAATAAAATTTTAAACATCATATGTCTCAGAATACTTAATGATAATGGAAGAAAGTATGTGTGAAATCCGACATACTATTGATAATTTACTGTATACTTAACCCCTTAAGGACGCAGCTCATTTTCACCTTAAAGGGGTAGTCCAGTGGTGAAAAACTTATCCCCTATCCTAAGGATAGGGGATAAGTTTGAGATCGCAGGGGGTCCGACCGCTGGGGCCCCCTGCGATCTCTCTGTACGGGGGCCAGGCTCTCCGGCCAGATAGCGGGTGCCGAACTCCGCACGAAGCGGCGGCCGACACGCCCCCTTAATACATCTCTATGACAGAGCCGGAGATTGCCGAAGGCAGCGCTTCGGCTCTGCCATAGAGTTGTATTGAGGGGGCGTGTCGGCCGCCGCTTCGTGCAGAGGTCGACACGCCCCCTTCTCGCAGGCTGTCGGGGCTCCATACAGGAGATCGCAGGGGGCCCCAGCGGTCGTACCCCCCCCCCACGATCTCAAACTTATCCCCTATCCTTAGGATAGCGGATAAGTTGTTCACCACTGGGTCACCACTGGACTACTCCTTTAACCCCTTAAGGACTCAGGGTTTTTCCGTTTTTGCACTTTCGTTTTTTCCTCCTTACCTTTTAAAAATCATAACCCTTTCAATTTTCCACCTAAAAATCCATATTATGGCTTATTTTTTGCGTCGACAATTCTACTTTGCAGTGACATTAGTCATTTTACCCAAAAATGCACGGCGAAACGGAAAAAAAAATCATTGTGCGACAAAATCGAAAAAAAAACGCCATTTTGTAACTTTTGGGGGCTTCCGTTTCTACGCAGTGCATATTTCGGTAAAAATTACACCTTATCATTATTCTGTAGGTCCATACGGTTAAAATGATACCCTACTTATATAGGTTTGATTTTGTCGCACTTCTGGAAAAAATCATAACTACATGCAGGAAAATTTTTACGTTTAAAAATGTCATCTTCTGACCCCTATAACTTTTTTATTTTTCCACGTACGGGGCGGTATGAGGACTCATTTTTTGCGCCGTGATCTGAAGTTTTTATCGGTATGATATTTGTTTTGATCGGACTTTTTGATCACTTTTTATTCATTTTTTAATGTTATAAAAAGTTACCAAAATACGCTTTTTTGGACTTTGGAATTTTTTTGCGCGTACGCCATTAACCGTACGGCTTAATTAATGATATATTTTTATAGTTCGGACATTTACCCACGCGGCGATACCACATATGTTTATTTTTATTTTTTTTTACACTGTTTTATTTTATTTATGGGAAAAGGGGGGTGATTCAAACTTTTATTTGGGAAGGGGTTAAATGACCTTTATTAACACTTTTTTTTTACTTTTTTTTTGCAGTGTTATAGGTCCCATAGGGACCTATAACACTGCACACACTGATCTCCTATGCTGATCACTGGCGTGCATTAACACGCCTGTGATCAGCATTATCGGCGCTTGACTGCTCCTGCCTGGATCTCAGGCACGGAGCAGTCATTCGTCGATCGGACACCGAGGAGGCAGGTAAGAGCCCTCCCGGTGTCCGATCAGCTGTTCGGGACGCCGCGATTTCACCGCGGCGGTCCCGAACAGCCCGACTGAGCAGCCGGGATACTTTCAGTTTCACTTTAGAAGCGGCGGTCAGCTTTGACCGCCGCTTCTAAAGGGTTAATACCGCACATCGCCGCGATCGGCGATGTGTGGTATTAGCCGCGGGTCCCGGCCGTTGATTAGCGCCGGGACCCACGCGATATGATGCGGGATCGCGGCGCGATCCCGCTTCATATCGCGGGAGCTGGCGCAGGACGTAAATATACGTCCTGCGTCGTTAAGGGGTTAAGGACGAAGCAATTTTTTGCAATTCTGACCACTGTCACTTTATGCATTAATAACTCTAAGATGCTTTTACCGATTATTCTGATTCTGAGATTGTTTTTTCGTGACATATTCTACTTTATGTTAGTGGTAAATCGTTACTTGCATCCTCTCTTGGTGAAAAATCCCAAAATTTCATGAAAATGTTGCTTTTTTCTAACTTTGAAACTCTCTGCTTGTAAGGAAAATGGATGTTCCAAATACATTTTTTATTGATTCACAAATACAATTTGCCTTCTTTATGTTGGCATCATAAAATGGACATATTTTTACTTTTTTTTTAAACATTTGAGGGCTTCAAAGTATAGCAGCAATTTCCATGAAAATTTCAAAATCTGAAGGGACAGATGTTACAGAACTACAACTCCCAGCATGCCTGGGCAGTCTAGGCATGCTGAGAGTTGTAGTTTTGCAACATCTGGAGGGCTACCGTTTGGGCACCACTGTAATAGTGATCTGCAAACTGTGACCCTCCAGATGTTGCAAAACTGCAACTCCCAGCATGCCCAGGCAGCCTTTGGCCATCTGGGCATGCTGGGAGTTGCAGTTTGGCAACCACTAGCAAGGCAGCAGTAAAGATCACTTTACTGCCAGCTTCCTTGATGCTCCGCGCCGTCGCCTCCCTACCTCCGCCACTGATCTCCGCTGATGCCACCGATGATCGGTGGTCCCCACGGCATCTTCTCCCCAGGTACCGGCTGCCGTCTTCTCCCCCCGTTCTGCCTGACATCCAGGGGTGGGCAGAGCGAGGGGGGGGGGGGTTGGGGGGGTTTCCATGGTAACCCCCCATCTTCAACTGCCATTGGTCAGTAGTCATTGCTGACTAATGGCAGAGGATAGGAGGAGGTGGCACCACTGTGACCTCGCTCCTATCCCCTAGGATGATTGGGGCTCTCACTGACTGCTCCGATCATCCCTATTTTCTGGGCGATCGGGTCACCAGAGACCCGATCAGACCGGAATAGCGACAAATCGCAGATCTGAATTGATCTTGCGATTTGCCGTGATCGCCAACATGGGGGGTCTCAGGACCCCCCTGGGCGATCTGCAGGGATGCCTGCTGAATGATATCAGCAGCCATCCTGGTCGGGGACCGGAATTCCCATGGGCGTATCCATACGCCCTACGTCCTTAAGGACTCAGGATGCAGGGCGTATGCATACGCCCTGTGTCCTGAAGAGGTTAAAGGGGTACTCCACTGGAAAATTTCTTTTTTTTATCAACTGGTGCCAGAAAGTTAAACATATTTGTAAATTACTTCTATTAAAAAATCTTAATCCTTCCAGTACTTGTGAGCTGCTGTGATGATCCACAGGAAGTTCTTTTCTTTTTTTGAATTTCCTTTCTGCCTGACCACAGTGCTCTCTGTTGACTCTGTTCATTTTAGGAACTGTCCAGAGCAGGATAGGTTTTCTATGGCCATTTGCTACTACTCTGGACAGTTCCTAAAATGGACAGAGGTGTCAGCAGAGAACACTGTGGTCAGGCAGAAAGGAAATTCAAAAAGAAAAGAACTTCCTGTGGATCATAACAGCAGCTGATAAGTTCTGGAAGGGTTAAGATTTTTTAATAGAACTAATTTACAAATCTGTTTGACTTTCTGGCACCAGTTTAAGTTTTTTTTTTTAGTGGCGTACCCCTTTTAAGGGAAGATATCAGGCATAATCCAAGCTGCTGCAATATAGCTGCTTCTACAAGTCAATCATACCTTTGTGGTAGCTGTCCGTGTTGTCAAAATGAAGACAACGGCACTTTAGATTTTCTGAAGAGTCAAAGAGACGTTCACCACTCAGAGCAGTGTCGCGGCCTGGCTCGTCTTACCGCTCCTTCCCCCTTCCCCCCCCCCCCCCCCCCCTCCTTGATTAATATTTATGGCTTATCTTCCTGCGCTAAGCCCCACATCTAAGTCTCATACACTTGCACTGTTGACGCATAGGGCGGTGCACATGTGGTAAGTTTGACAGCCTCAGGCTAGGTTTCCACTTGTTTTTTTGTTTTTGTTTTTTTTTTTACCTTAAAAAAACGCCAGCAAAAACACCAGAAAAACGTCCACAGCTTTTTCCTGCGTTTTGGCAGTGTCTCTGGCGTTTTTCCTGGTGTGTGGAAACCGCCAGTTTTGTACCCTGTGGCAGTTTTCAGATACCACTCAGGGGGTCGGATTCTGAGCGCCCGGTCCACAGAGTGTAAGGAGATGAGGAGTGATGTATAGCGTCACTACTCACCTCCCCTGGCCGTATAGTATATAAGGTGGCATAGTGTACCCGTGTATACTATACAGGAGCCAGGAATCCTGTCACTATACTGACAGGACTCCCTGCTCCTATAGCACCTTTGGGCGGTATACAGAATATACAGCTATCTATAGATAGCTGTATATAGTGTATACAGAACACGAGATCTGCTTACCTCCCTCAATCCCTGTCTCTGATCTGTGTAGCTCCGCCCACTATGGATGACATCATTAGGGGCTGGGCTACTGTCGGAAGGCAGAGTGGTAAATATGAGTCTCTGTTCACATTGTATAATGTGAACAGACCCTTCTGCCAGTGTCTTTCCAGACAGGGAGACTCCAGCTGTTGGTAAACTACAACTCCCAGCATGCCCAGACAGCCAAAGGCTGTCTGGGCATGCTGGGAGTTGTAGATTTGCAACAATAGGAGGCTCTCTGTTTGGAAAGACATTGCATTTTGGGCGCTCTCCCCAGCAGAGAGCGCAAAAAATGTCCCTGCCCCCACGGTCTAAAGCTTAGTCACATACAGCCACAGTAGGCGGGGCTAAAGAACCATTTTTCCAGGTTATGTGAGGAGAGCAGGCGGACTATGTCAAAGGGGTGGGGCATTAGGGGGTTTCACTGGAGATCAGATGGCCCTCTGTCTCTTTGCTTTTGGTCCTTCGAGAGGGGTCCCTCTCATCAAAAAAACTTTTGATATATTATAGATTAATGTATGCAGAATAACTTTACAATTGAACGTTATTAAAAAATATGCTTCTTTCTATTTAATTTTCCACTTTGAAGAAATGACCACTAGGGGTCTCCCTACCAGTCCTGGCAGCAAGCATTTCAGACTCATGCTGGAGTCCTAAACACTACGAGCTGCCAGTCTGCTTTGTTCACAAAGGAGAACACTCAGAGCTGCCAGCCTGCTTTGTTCACAGTCTGTTTGGCTGTGAACAAAGCAGGCTGGCAGCTCTGAGTGTTTAGGACTTCAGCATGAGTCAGAAATGCTTGCTGACAGGACTGATCAGGAAAAATACAATAGAAAGAAGCATATTTTTCATTAACATGCTATTGGAAAGTTATTCAACATTCATTAATCTAAAATACATCAAAAGTTTATTTCATGAGAGGTACCCTTTAAGCCTGGGATGGATAAGTATATTGATTGTATCATTTCTATGTATCACTTTGGTAGATTCATGCTAGTTTGCAAACAAAGAGTATGTACTATTGTATTAATGCTTGTATGTATGTTTTATTTGGTTTAGCTAATTAATGTTTTATTAAATGTTATAAACTTTGCTGGTTACCGAGTGACTGTTAATTTGGTGGGATACACTGCTGGTACAAGACATTTCTGCCAAAATACCTTGTACAATTATTTCATAGTTGTACAAAACGTAATCAGTGTTTCTGGATGCTTTTTACAAACATATTTAGGACCTATAGTTTTAGGCTGAACTTCCTGCTTCCGTTTTCATATAGTTGGTGGCCATTTTGGGGACTAACAAAGAGAGCACATGGTCGGGGGAGGGGAATGTTTGTTTCACTCTAATTCTAAAATCACAAATGGTGTAGTCAGCAGGATTTTCCATAATAAGTGGAGCTGCAGACAGGATTATCACCCTAGAACCGCAACACCTACCATATCCCAAATGTATAAGGCTTCAATTCAGCACCCTAGGCTACCATGCACTGAAAGAACTCAAGACTAGTGTTGCTCGTGAATATTCGCAATGCAAATTTTATTCGCGAATATCGCATATTCGCGAATTCGCGAATATTTGCGAATATAGCACTATATATTCGTAATTACGAATATTCATTTTTTTTTTTTTTTTTTTTTTCACAGTACACATCACAGTGATCATCCCTCTCTGCTTCCAGCTTGTGTGGTGTAAAGAAGGCTGTAATACTACTGTGTGAGACTGGTGTGTGAATTTTCGCATATGCGAAAATTTGCATATGCTGATTTTCGCATATGCAAATTTTCGTTTATGTTAATTTTTGCATATGCTAATTTTCGCATATGTTAATTTTCGCATATGCGAATTCTCGCATATGCGAAAATAAAACGAGAATATTACGAATATGCGAATATTCGCGAATATATGACGAATATTCGTCCACATATTCGCGAATATTCGTGAATATTTGCAAATTCGAATATGGCCTATGCCGCTCAACACTACTCAAGACTCTAGACTCAGGGCTCGTTCACACTGCCATCGGGCTCCATTAGGTGGAGGTCCATTTGCAGTCCTGGAAAGTTTAGCAGAAAAGAAAATAGTGCTAGATTTTTATTTATTTATATAACTTTATTTTTAGTTATTTCTTTCCCTGCTAAACTCCAAGTGAATGGAGTCTTACAGATTTATCAATAGATCCTTAGGTGTGTTTCTATACCATTCCCTACCTTGTCACTGTCAGCAGCTTCTTCTTCACTTTCATTGTTGCATCCGGTTTGTCAGGATTATCAGTTTTGTGAACATTGGAGATCTCATAATCAATTCCATGGAAAAATTGTCCTGGAAAGTGAAAAAGCAATGCAAAAAGGGTTAATCAGCACAAGAAGAAGAAAACCCATAAGAGTATGTTTAGATGCAAGTCCTAAAACAATAAACACAATGAAGGAGATTTATCAAGCTCCGTAGTAGATTTTTTTTGCGTAAAAAAGTCGCACATACTTGCGCACGTGCAACTTTTCTATACATGCTGCAACTTTTTGATTTTTGCTTATTCCAAAGCACATTTCAGAAATCTGCTCACGCAGTAATTTTTATTTTTTTATTTTTTTACTTTGCAGTGGTCATGTATTTATTAAATGCGATAGTCGCTATTTATGAAGTAAAAAAAAAGTGCATCTCTGTTTAAAAGTCACATATGTATTCCAGGTCCAACCTGGCTTAGGGTAAGTTCACACGAGCGGATTTACAGCGTATTTTACGCTGCAGATCCGCTGGTGAATGCCTGCTCTATGCTGTCTTTACATGTGCCTGCTCATAGTGGCAATACGCCGCTACCAGCAGACACACTGCGATGTGAAAGTCACAGTATACTCGCACATCGCGGGAGCTCTCTGCCTGGCTCAGAGGAGGGAGAGCGGCCGCGATGTGCAAGTAAGCCGCACACATCGCTGCACAGTGTCTGCTCGTAGCCGCGTATTGCCGCTACCAGCAGGCACATGTAAAGACAGCATAGAGCGGGGCCTTCACCAGCGGATCAGCAGCTAAATCCACTGCAAAAATCCGCTCGTGAGAACGTACCCTTACAGAAAGTGTATACGTCTGCAGAAAAGGACACTAACACCCACTTTAACAACTGTTCTTGTTCTGCATCATGAAACAAAGCTACTACATTAATGTTAACGCAAATTATAGAAAAAAAATTATTATATGACTATTAACTCTATTAATTTTAAGGTTGAAAATACACCTTCATTTTAGGACACGTACATGCTGGCGTACCCACTACATTTTAAAATGAATGTTGTGTTAAAATAGAATAAGGCACAAAATAATTGTGTAAGAATTTTTACAGACTATGTAAATAACTCATATGTGGCACTAAAATGTTTCCTTAAAAAAAAAAGAAACATCCAAAGTAATACAGCTTCATGCACATTTTGGGGTGGGTAACGTACCGAGCAGTTTTATTTTTTATTTTTTTTGTGGCTTCACTATTGTTCATGTGCCTGTTGGTGCTGCGCTGTCTTCCTTCCTGACGTAAACTCCGGCCTCAGCGCAGCAACACAAGACTCCGCCCACCAACGTCACAAAATGCGGGCTCAAAATTAAACAAAAAAGCCTCCAGAGTACAGATATTCATGGTGCGGCATAGTATGTTTTTAATGTATTTTAATTTCTGAGGAGGGTGAATGGGTTGTTGCGGGATAGTTGGAGTGCAGGTATTTAGTGCCAGGCATCACCCGATGCGGTACGCCCCTCCCAGTCACTCTCTAGCAACGCTACTGGTAATAAAGGATAGATGAAGAACTTCGGCTAGTAACATAAGGGAAAACTTTTCTGCTTTAAAATATGCTTTTGTAAGTGGGTTTCCTGGGTTTTGCTTACGTGTGATTTATTTATCAAGGTTGTGTGACTATTTGATTAATAGGTCGCATGTATGCAAAAGTTTGTTTAAAAAAAATGGAGGGGCATTTACTAATCTTTTACTATGTAGTCTGGTTTTTATCCTGTTTTTTTCTACTTCATTTTTGACTATGTGCGACAAATTTATTAAATTGTTGCACGGCGTTAATAAATTTGGCACACATAGGCAAAAGTGGGAAATTTACTTCATGTAGTAGAAACAATAGTCTGTTCCTTTTTCCTGCTGTCTGAATAGGTTTGGCTGCTATGTTTCCTTCTGGATCTTTTGTTTTTGAGTTTTTGTTTTAGCTTTTTCACCACATCTAAATAATTCAATAACTAAATTGTAGTCATTGCTCAGAATAGTGATAAACAGCATTTAGTGTGTGTGTGTGTGTGTGTGTGTGTTTATTACATTTTTTTTAACACTGTTTTTTCTCCTTTAATGTACTTACTCTTTTTGTTACTTCTTCTACAGATCCGTGTATCCTGTGGACTCGGATTCGGTGGACTACTTTGACGACCAGCGTTTTTCTTTGCTGATGTTAATAAAATGGTTAACGAGGGCTTGTGGAGGAGTGTTTTTTTGTAATAAAATCTTTTTTAAACCTGTTGTGTTTTAATTTTTTTCCCTTTACTGAACAGGCTTAGTAGTGGAAGCTGTCTTACAGACGGAGTCCATTACTAAGCCGGGCTTAGCGTTAGCCACAAAAACAGCTAGCGCTAACCCCCAATTATTACCCCGGTACCCAACGCCACAGAAGTGCCGGGAAGAGCTGGTACCAACAGGCCCGGAGCGTCAAAAATGGCGCTCCTGGGCCTAGGCGGTAACAGGCTGGCGTTATTTAGGCTGGAGAGGGCCAGTAACAATGGTCCTCGTCCATTCTGGTAACGTCAGGCTGTTACTGTTTGGTTGGTATTTGGCTGAAAATAAAAATTGGGGGGACCCTATGTGTTTTTTTTTTTTTATATTTCATTATTTATTTAAAAAAAAAAAACGCACAGGGTCCCCCTATTTTTATTCTCAGCCAAATACCAACCAAACAGTAACAGCCTGACGTTACCAGGGTGGGAGAGGACCATTGTTACTGGCCCTCCCCAGCCTAAATAACACCAGCCTGTTACCGCCTAGGCCCAGGAGCGCCATTTTTGATGCTCGGGGCCTGTTGTACCGGCTCTTCCCGGAACCCCTGTGGCATTGGGTACCGGGGTAATAATTGGGGGTTAGCGCTAGCTGTTTTTGTGGCTAACGCTAAGCTCAGCTTAGTAATGGACTCCGTCTGTAAGACAGCTTCCACTACTAAGCCTGTCCAGTAAAGTAAAAAAAATAAAAACACAACAGGTTTTAAAAAAATGTTATTACAAAAAACACTCCCCCACAAGCCCTCGTTAACCATTTTATTAAAATCAAACAAAGAAAAACGCTGGTCATCGAAGTAGTCCATCGATTCCGAAGGAGTCCACAGGATACACGGATCTGAAATGAGAAGAAAAAATAAATAAAAATGGGTTAGCACATTTATTATCACCTGCTCACACATCTCCCGCCCCGCACGACTACAACTGCCAGCATGCCCTTACAGTAAGGACATGTTGGGAGTTGTAGTTGTGTGGTGCAGGAGATGTGTGGGCAAGTGACAAGCTTGTCCCCTGCCGCCAGCTGCAGGACTACAACTCCAAGCATGCCTTTACAGTACAGTGGGGCAGAGGCCGGGCACAGTGTTTCCCAACCTGGGAGTTGTAGTTTTGCAATATCTGGAGGCACCCTGGTTGGGAAACACTGTTTTAGGCCAGTGTTTCCCAACCAGGTTGCCTCCTACAACTCCCAGGATGCCTGGACAGCCAAAGGCTGTCCAGGCATGCTGGGAGTTGTAGTCTTGCAACATCTGGAGGCACCCTGGTTGGGAAACACTGTTTTAGGCCAGTGTTTCCCAACCAGGGTGCCTCCAGATGTTGCAAAACTACAGCCAAAGGCTGTCCAGGCATGCTGGGAGTTGTAGTCTTGAAACATCTGGAGGCACCCTGGTTGGGAAACACTGTTGTAGGCCAGTGTTTTCCAACCAGGGTGCCTGCAGATGTTGCAAAACTACAGCCAAAGGCTGTCCAGGCATGCTGGGAGTTGTAGTCTTGCAACATCTGGAGGCAACCTGGTTGGGAAATACTGTTTTAGGGCTTGGGCAACTTACCGGCTTCCGTAGGATACAGCGCCGCACGACATTGCTGCAAGACACTGACGCGCGACAGTGCCGCCCGACGATCTCCGTCACCGATCGTCGCTGGAGCCTCGGAAGGGTAAGTGAACGTCTTCGCCGGTCCCCTTCAGCTGTTTAGTTTTGCAACAGCTGGAGGACTACAGTTTACAGACCACAAACCAGTGGTCTGCACACTGTGGCCCTCCAGTTGTTGCAAAACTACAACACCCAGCATGCCCTGACAGCCAAAAAAGTAGGTAAAGGTTCAGCTCACCATTAGCAGCATGCAGACCCAGATCACAGTGAACTCAGCACACCTTCCAGCGGAAGCCACGGAATGAGCAAGGGCCGTGTTCCCAGGTACATGAGATGAAGCAAAAATTAGGAAAATCCGGCTCCCAAGACTGGATAAAAATTAGTAGCTTTAATGAATCATATTAAAATCCAATGTAGAAAAAAGAATAAGCTAAAAGCACAAACGAAACGCATCGGTGCGTTTCGTTTGTGCTTTTAGCTCATTCTTTTTTCTACATTGGATTTTAATATGATTCATTAAAGCTACAAATTTTTATCCAGTCTTGGGAGCCGGATTTTCCTAATTTTTGCTTCACCTGACAGCCAAAGCCTTTATACTGCCTCCCCGCTACCCTCACTTATGGGGACACTGATATACATCCCCCCTTGTCTCCCGCCCGTGCCGCTCAGCTCCCACTGCTACAAGACTACAACTCCCAGCGTGTACTCACTGTAAGGGCATGCTGGGACTTGTAGTCTTGCAACAGTTAGCAGACAGATGGGAGTTGTGTGGCGCTGGCAGGTGAGAGGGGGGGGGGGGGGATGTAAATCACTGCAGTCTCCCGGTAGCGCAGTGAGGGTAGCGGGGAGAAAGTATGTCGGAGCTCGGGCGGCAGTAGCTTTTCCTGCTCCATGTTGGAGCTGGAGTAAATTTAGTCAATTTTTACGGCCGTTGCGACAGTTTATTGCGCAGCTGCGACTGTCGCAGTTAATAAATACCTGACCACTGCAAGTCAAAAATGCAAAGTAGCGTAAATCAAGCTGGAAAAATGTTTGACTTTCTAGCTCTTGCTAGAGAAAGTCGCACGAAAAATAGGGTAGGCGCAATTGCGACAATTTAGCGCCAAAAATAGTCAGAAAAAAATGACTAAAGCCCTTAGTAAATGCCCCTCATTGTCATATAAAAGCCATACATTTGAAAAGAATGATAAATCTCCTTCATTGTGAATTTTAACATATTAAATTTGCTTATAGGGAATCATTGATCATCTCATATGGTTACTATCACTATACCTTTTGCCGAAACCAGAGAAAAAAGTTTTTAATAACTTATATAACACATGCAAATGGGCAGTGTCCTGTGGGCATTAATAATATAAATATAACTTCTCCTCTCTGCTGTTGATTGATGTCATAAAGCAGTGGTCTTCAAACTGTGGCTGGGAGTTGTAGTTTTGCAACAGCTGGAGGGCCACAGTTTGAAGACCGCTGTCATAAAGAATAAGCAACATTACGTGATTCCCAGTGCACTGCATATGGACTGGATTTTAACCCTGTAACCGCCATTATAGCTTTGTTAACCATTTCCCGCCCTATGACGTATAGCTACATTATGGGCTGGAATTCCTTAAAACAAAATTACATATATAATTATGTAATTTAATGTTGTGATAGCCTGGGGGGTATAGGGTATATGGGGGTGTAGCTGTGCGGTTAATAAAGGGTGCTTGCTTAACCCTTTCTATTCGTGACACCAGGGTGAGGTAGTGCTGGGCGGTATACCAGTATGAACCGGATACCGTTTTTTTTTCTCCAACAGTATGGATTTTTGCCCATACCGCTATACCGGTCTGGCCCCTCCCCCACCCTCCGGATGAATTGTAGAGCCCAGCGCGGCGCCCTCACTTGTCCCGGTGTGATCGCTCTCTTAGGTTGCTGCCCTTGTGGATGCCGGACTATTAGGACGGATCTGCGCAACTTACAAAGACAAGCTAGGCCAGAAGCCTGCCGGCCTCAGCCTGAAACTAAACTGTGAGTTAAAATCTCAATCCCCGCTAAAGCTAGCGTGATTACTGGACCGAATCTAAACCCCTAAATCCAGTGGATCAGCGCAACAATTACCTTCCTAAGCTCCATGGACTCACGAGGTCCCAACCACTTGTCAAGCTCTAATAGACTTTGTTATATGGACTATTCCTGTTCATTATTGCATAAAATCTTCAGTAAAAGTTCCGACAAGTTTCTGCAAATCTCTGGTTGTGGACAATCAATTATTTCCTATCTCCCTATCGCTCTTGGGAAGGGTGGCGGTAGGACAAGCATACAGAGAATAGCCCTCACCCTAGTGCTGGGTGGTATGGCCTAAAATGAATATCACTGTATTTTTTTATTACCGCGGTATCACTGTATTACCGCCTGCCCCCCCCCCACGAGCGGGGTTCCTGTGCCCACTAGCGGTGTCAAATGTGCCCCCCGCGAGCGCTACCATCACCCCTAGTGGGGTCCCTGTGCCCACTAGCGGTGTCACAAGAATGCCGAGCGCGGCTCTGTTCCCCGTCCCTGTCAGCTCTCAGGGTACGGGAACAGATTTAAAAGCCTCACGCGCAGCTAATGTAATACATAGGGCTAACGCTAGGCTCCTAGCGCTGCCTACGTTAGCCCTATGCTATTTGCGTAGTGCTGCGCCTGCGCAGTACTATTTTAGCCGCGCGCAAGGCTTTTAAATCTGTTCCCGTACCCTGAGAGCTGACAGGGACAGGGAACAGAGCCGTGCTCGGCATTCTTGTGACACCGCTAGTGGGCACAGGGACCCCGCTAGCGGTGATGATAGCGCTCACGCTCGCAGGAGGCATTCTTGTGACACCGCTAGTGAGCACATGGATCCCGCAAGCGGTGGGGATTGATAGTGCTCGCGGGGACACTGGCTGACAGGCGCAGCGGGGGGACACAGTAAATGGATTAGCTTCTGTGGCCAGATTCTGCTCTCAGAATGTATGCTTGTCCTACCGCCACCCTTCCCAAGAGCGATAGGGAGATAGGAAATAATTGATTGTCCACAACCGGAGATTTGCAGAAACTTGTCGGAACTTTCACTGAAGATTTTATGCAATAATGAACAGGAACAGTCCATATAACAAAGTCTATTAGAGCTTGACAAGTGGTTGGAACCTCGTGAGTCTATTGAGCTTAGGAAGGTAATTGTTGCACTGACGCCACTGTTTCCAAAATGGAGCCTCCAGCTGTTGCAAAACAACAACTCCCAGTATTGCTGGACAGCCGTTGACTGTCCAAGCATGCTGGGAGTTTTGCAACAGCTGGAGGCACCCTGTTTGGGAATCACTGGCGTAGAATACCCCTATGTCCACCCCAATGCAAATCCCTAATAAAGGCCTCAAATGCGCATGGCGCTCTCACTTTGGAGCCCTGTCGTATTTCAAGGCAACAGTTTAGGGTCACATATGGGGTATCGCCGTACTCGGGAGAAATTGTGTTACAAATTTTGGGGGGATTTTTCTCCTTTAACCCCTTATGAAAAGGTGAAGTTGGGGTCTACAACAGCGTGTTAGTGTAAAAAAATAAATTTTTTACACTAACACGCTGGTGTTGCCCTATACTGTTCATTTTGACAAGAGGTAAAAGGGAAAAACGCCCCCCAAAATTTGTAATGCAATTTCTCCCGAGTACGGAGATACCCCATAAGTGGGCGCAAACTTCTCTGGGGGCGCACAACAAGGCCCAGAAGGGAGAGTGCACCATGTACATTTGAGGTGATTTGCAAAGGGGTGGCTGATTGTTACAGCGGTTTTGACAAACGCAAAAAAAAAAAAAAACACATGTGACCCCATTTCGGAAACTACACCCCTCACGGAATATAATGAGGGGTGAAGTGAGAATTTACACCCCACAGGTGTCTGACAGATCTTTGGAAGAGTGGGCTGTGCAAATTAAAAATGTTGTACAGCCCACTGTTCCAAAGTTCTGACAGACACCAGTGGGGGGTAAATGCTCACTGTACACCTTGTTACGTTCCTCAAGGGGTCTAGTTTCCAAAATGGTATGCCATGTGGGGGTTATTTTGCTGTCCTGGCACCATAGGGGCTTCCTAAATGCGACATGCCCCCCGAGCAAAATTTGCTCTCCAAAAGCCAAATATGACTCCTTCTCTTCTGAGCATTGTAGTTCGCCCGTAGTGCACTTCAAGTCCACTTATGGGGTACCTTCATACTCAGAAGAGATGGGGTTACAAATTTTGGAGGGTATTTTCTGCTATTAACCCTTGCAAAAATGTGAAATTTGGGGGGAAACACACATTTTAGTGAAAAAATATATATTTTTTTTTACATATGCAAAAGTCGTGAAACCCCTGTGGGGTATTAAGGCTCACTTTATTCCTTGTTACGTTCCTCAAGGGGTCTAGTTTCCAAAATGGTATGCCATGTGAGGGTTTTTTGCTGTTGTGGCACCATAGGGGCTTCCTAAATGCGACATGCCCCCCGACCAAAATTTGCTCTCCAAAAGCCAAATATGACTCCTTCTCTTCTGAGCATTGTAGTTCGCCCGTAGTGCACTTCAGGTCTACTTATGGGGTACCTCCATACTCAGAAGAGATGGGGTTACAAATTTTGGGGGGTATTTTCTGCTATTAACCCTTGCAAAAATGTGAAATTTGCGGGGAAACACACATTTTAGTGAAAAAAAGTTTTTTTTTTTACATATGCAAAAGTCGTGAAACACCTGTGGGGTATTAAGGTTCACTTTACCCCTTGTTACGTTCCCCAAGGGGTCTAGTTTCCAAAATTGTATGCCATGTGGGGATTTTTTGCTGTTCTGGTACCATAGGGTCTTCCTAAATGCAACATGCCCCCCAAAAACCATTTCAGAAAAACGTACTCTCCAAAATTCCCTTGTCGCTCCTTCGCTTCTGAGCCCTCTACTGCGCCCGCCGAACACTTTACATAGACATATGAGGTATGTGCTTACTCGAGAGAAATTGGGCTACAAATATAAGTATACATTTTCTCTTTTTACCCCTTGTAAAAATTCAAAAATTGGGTCTACAAGAACATGCGAGTGTAAAAAATGAAGATGGTGAATTTTCTCCTTCACTTTGCTGCTATTCCTGTGAAACACCTAAAGGGTTAAAACGCTGACTGAATGTCATTTTGAATACTTTGGGGGGTGCAGTTTTTATAATGGGGTCATTTGTGGGGTATTTCTAATATGAAGACCCTTCAAATCCACTTCAAACCTGAACTGGTCCCTGAAAAATAGTGAGTTTGAAAATTTTGTGAAAAATTGTAAAATTGCTGCTGAACTTTGAAGCCCTCTGGTGTCTTCCAAAAGTAATATCACATCAATTTTATGATGCAAACATAAAGTAGACATATTGTATTTGTGAATAATTTTTTTTTAATTTGGAATATCCATTTTCCTTACAAGCAGAGAGCTTCAAAGTTAGAAAAATGCTAAATTTTCAATTTTTTCAGCAAATTTTGAAATTTTTCACTATGAAACGATGCAAGTATCGACAAAATTTTACCAATAACATAAAGTAGAATATGTCACGAAAAAACAATCTCGGAATCAGAATGATAGGTAAAAGCATTCCAGAGTTATTAATGTTTAAAGTGACAGTGGTCAGATGTTCAAAAAACGCTCCGGTCCTAAGGTGTAAAATGGCCTGGTCCTTAAGGGGTTAAGTGATATTTTTCAAGAAAGGGTTAAACTCAATCGGGTTAAAATAGATGTGAAATTGGAGGAGCGAGTGTGGGAAAATATTTGGGTGAATGTTTTTAAATGCTCTTCAAACAAAAATCCAATTTTTACAACTAAGGATCATATATCAATTGTACTACTCCCCGCTGATGTTATGGAATATAAAATGTAGAAATGATCAGAGGTGCCCAAAATGTGGGCAAAATAGAGCCGATTTTATCCATCTTATCTGGGAATGCTCGAGGGTGGATTTTTTCTGGGGTAATATTAGGGAACTGCTCAAAAACAAATTTAACTATGAGGGCACATGGAATGTAAAAGCTGTTGTGCTCGGGGACGGGTCAGAGATGGGTGTGCTGAAGAATCTACTCCCAAAATTGACTATTCTAGCTAAATAACTTATTGTATATACACGGTTTGCCCCTAAGGTACCCACCCTTTGTGAGTGGAAAGAGTTAGTTAACAAAATAAGAAAGTTCTAAGCTTGAGAATTGGTTGTTCTAAGAAAAGAAAGAAGCAATTTGAGCTTACTTGGGGACTTTGGTAATTTTTTTTTCTTTCACGTAGGCACATGAGGGTGAGGGGGATGGATGCTATTAAATTATTTACAAGAATGGATTTTTATGTACTACGACTGTAAATTGTGTGTGGAAAATGAAAAAAAAAGAAATTTAAACAAAGTGTTATAGATGTCAGTGGAGGACAATTTTAAGCATACTCATTATCTTACAAAAAGTAAAAAGAAATTTAACTAATAAAATATAAGCTATAAAAATTGGGTTTTGTTGTATTTTTCAAAACGTTGCGGTCCACCCTCCTCTGGTGTGTCCCACCGCCTGCTATCCCTCTATCTCCTTTGTTGGGTCCCATGTCTTTTCTAGGTAAGTTTGGGGATACCGTTCTAGGGAATTTAAATTGTTTTCTTCCCATTTTCCTATGCAGTCTCTTCTTTATAATCCTGACTTTCCTTCTGGCTTGTCCTCTGTTTTGGTGCGGGAATGGGGCTGCCAGGGTCTTTTTTGCAGGGCTGATGTAGTTGACCCCCTGTCGCGCTCTCTCTTGACTTTTGAACAGCTGGTCTCTCGCTGGGATCTCCTCTCCTCTGAGCGCTTCCACTACCTGCAGCTGCAGCACTATATGTCCTCCACGCTTGGTTCTGTGGTGGTTTCCCTTCCTACTGGCTTTGAAAGACTATGCCGTGGTGGACCTCAGATGAGGGGACTTCTATCTGATATCTATTCCCTTCTTCTCTATCCTCCTGATTGTGATCCTCCTTCGCACCTCTATATGGGTCGCTGGGAGGCTGTTTTAGGCACTACTATCACTTTACCCCAGTGGCGTGTCATTTGGGAGCTGGCGTCCAAGTCATCTATTAGCACCGCTTATAAGGAAACCAAGTATAAAATGCTTATAGGGTGGTATCATACGCCAGAATTGCTGAACAGCCTGAACCCTTGTTTTGTTTGTTTGTTTGTTTTTTTGTTTAAGCATACAGCATATATGTCTTCATCCCTTCTTCTCTTTTATTTCTTCTCTCTCTCTCCTCTAGTTTTGTCTATCCTCAAAGGCTCCATACCTCCCTCGAGTATGTCAAAGCCTCCTACAGTATGCATTTATTCCACATCTTTTTACAAAGAGCAACTATATGGATTTTTTTTTTCATCCAGTTTTCATTAAATTTTGCAAAAGAATATGTATAAAGTAATATTACAGTGTAAGGAATTGTTTTACTCTGGCAAATGAAACCACATTCATTGGAGATCATTTTAGACCCCTTAAGTCTATTCCTTTCCCTTGAATTCCATTCCCTTTATAGTCCATATTTGTCTGTAGTAGCTTTTCCTCCCACTCTCTTCCACCTCTGGACACAGTGGTTCTGATTGAACATTATTTATGCTTATTGGATAATAAGTTCTCATTTCCTTTTGTTTATGTTTGTTTATACAAAGACATTTAGATAAGAAAAAACCTGACTGCACAGGACATACAACAAATGGCACGACTGAAAAACACTGTATATTGAACTTTTATTTTTTTTTATTATGTACTTTATGCATTTTATGCATTTACCAAGGCATCTTTTAGGATAAAGTGCTTTAGACAATGTGCCTGGTGTCTACTTCCAGAAAATACATGGGTTTTGGGGGTATACCGTATATACTCGAGTATAAGCCGAGTTTTTCAGCACGATTTTTCGTGCTGAATACGCCCCCCTCAGCTTATACTCGAGTGAACTAAAAAAAAAAAAAAAATACCAGTGGAGGGGTGGTCTTGGCCGTCCATCTTCGGCCTTCTATGCTGAAGGGATCGTCCGGTGGGAGGGTTAGTCGTTCCGGGCTGTCCATCTTAATCGAGAGGCCCTCTTCTCCGCTCCGGGCCGGCCCCGAACTAGTGAGGCTACATTGACGCCACCGCACAGGGACTTTCATGCGCAGGGACATCACGGACATCTGCTGCGCACGGACGTCCCTGCGCGTCGTCGTCATTGCAACGTCACTAGTCCATGGCCGGCCTGGATTGGAGAAGAGGGCCTCCCGGTGAAGATGGACAGCTCGGAACGACTAACCCTCCCAACCAGACACTCCCTTCAGCATAGATGGCCGAAAATGGACGGCCCAGTAAGTAGAAAACAAAAGGGAGGTCTGGATGATGACGAAGGGATTGACAGGTGGTGATGATGAAGGGGGGATGATGAGAAGGGGAATGATGACGAGGGTGATCATCACCCTCATCATCATCACCATGTCATTATGACGGGGTGATAATGACAGGGTGATGATGATGAGGGTGATACTGACGGGGGTGTTAATGATGGGGGTCTGGATGATGACAGGGGGGGATGATGTATTTCCCACCCTAGGCTTATAGTCGAGTCAATAACTTTTCCTAGGTTTTGGGGGTAAAATTAGAGGCCTCGGCTTATATTCGGAACGGCTAATACTCGAGTATATACGGTTACTTGATTTTATGAATAATACAAGTTAAAAGTGTGAAAATTGTCCTGGCCAGCAATGGTGCAAAAGCCTTGTTAGCAGGGGAGTGAAAGGAGTACTCTGGTGGAAAAAATGTTTTTTAGAAATCAACTGGTGCCAAAAACGTTAAACAGATTTGTAAATTACTTCTATTTCAAAATCTTAAACCTTCCTGTACTTTCCAGATGCTGTATACTCCAGAGGAAGTTGTATAGTTATGTTATGTCTTACCACAGTGCTCTCTGCTGCCACTTCTGTCAATGTCAGGTACAGTCCAGAGTAGGAGCAAATCCCCATAGCAAACTTCTCTTGCTCTGGACAGTTCCTGACATGGACAGCGGAGGCAGCAGAGAGCACTGTGGTCAGATAGTAAAGAACTACACAACTTCTGTAGAATACAGCAACTGATAAGTACTGGAAGGATTATGATTTTTAAATAAAAGTAATTTACAAATCTGGTTAACTTTCTGGCACCAGTTGATTTGAAAAAAAAAAAATGTTTTCCACTGAAGTATCCCTTTAAATGAAAGACTGTATTAAGAGAAGGCAAAAACACATTTGTATTGTCCGTTTGTGATAAGCACTGAGGGTTGTAACCATATAATTCAGAAAATGAATGTTACCTAGCAGTCCATGGACTCCTGCAGAAAATGTATGATCGTCCAATGTGTAAAAACCCAGGAAATCCCTGTGAACAGGATGATCTTTCCAAACTTCATGCAGAATAATGACAAATGTCGCTCCTTCTCCAAATGAAAAGGTCACATTACTTTTTTTGTTGACCACCAGATTAAACCTAGTGGAGTAAAAATACAGATATATTTATAGAGATTCCATATCATGTACAGGTCCACCTCAGTTTATTTATATAGTATTTATTAGGATCACCTGAACTTAGTGACAGGCATAATCTCCACCTTTTTGGTACACCAAATAACCAATTCACATTAGACCAATATGGAGAGGAAGGATCCAGTAGGTCATCCCATCCTACCTCACATAGAAGAGAACAGACATTTAGAGTGGGCTGACTATGACAGTGGACCAGATGACTTTGCAGTGAAAGCTCCAAGTATGACAATAACTTTTTGGAGCCAAACCCACATTGACTGGACCTTACTTCTCAAAAGGGGTGGTAATTCAGAGAACGTTATTAGGAATGTTAGTATATTTGATGTGTCTTACCCCTCCATGTTTATAAAGCCTGTCTGCTGCCATGAGAAGGTTTTCTTGTTTCTAAGGTGCTGGACAGTGACTGTGTCAGTAGTCACCTCAATTCTTATCTTCATCTCTCTGTTTACAATCCCAATTCTTCCAAAATAAGTTTCATTTGATATGGAATTGCTTGTTTTCTTATTTCCAATAAGTTGTCCATTGACTGCAATACCTGAAGAAAACAATATTTACTAACTCCTGGATATTTTTGTAACAAATTATGCAAACTCATTTAACCAATTAATTAACAGTTGCATTAAAACTGAAATAACCCTCCTAAATGTCACTTTTTTTTATTGTAGATTTTTTATCTACACCTCAAGTACAATGGGGCAAAAAAGTATTTAATCAGTCACCAATTGTGCAAGTTCTTCCACTTAAAAAGAAGAGAGAGGCCTGTAATTGTCATCATAGGTATACCTCAATTATGAGAGACATAATGAGAAAATAAATTGTCTGATTTTTTAAAGAATTTATTTGAAAATTATGGTGGAAAATAAGTATTTGGTCAATAACAAAAGTTCATCTCAATACTTTGCTATATACCCTTTGTTGGCAATGACAGAGGTCAAATGTTTTCTGTAAGTCTCCACAAGGTTTTCACACACTGTTGCTGGTATTTTGGACAATTCCTCCATGCAGACCTCCTCTAGAGGAGTGATGTTTTGGGGCTGTCGCTGGGCAACATGGACTTTCAACTCCCTCCAAAGGTTTTCTATGGAGCTGAGATCTGAAGACTGGCTAGGTCACTCCAGGACCCTGAAATGCTTCTTACGAAGCCACTCCTTCGGGCGGGGAGTTTGGGATCATTGTCATGCTGAAAGACCCAGCCACGTTTCATCTTCAGTGCCCTTGCTGACTGAAGGAGGTTTTCACTCAAAATCTCACAATACATGGCCCCATTCATTATTTCCTTTACACGGATCAGTCATCCTGGTCCCTTTGCTGAATAACAGCCCCAAAGCATGATGTCTCCACCCCCCCCCCCCCTCCTTGCTTCATAGTAGGTATGGTGTTCTTTGAATGCAACTCAGCGTTCTTTCTCCTAAAAACACGATGAGTTGAGTTCTTACAGAAAAAAATTCTACTTTGGTTTCATCTGACCATATGACATTCTCCCATTCCTCTTCTGGATCATAGTAATGCTCTCTAGCAAACTTTAGACAGGCCCGGACATGTACTGGCTTAAGCAGGGGGTCACGTCTGGCACTGCATGATTTGTTACTGATGTTACCTTTAATACTTTCGTCCCAGCTCTCAGCAGGTCATTCACTAGGTCCCCCCGTGTGGTTCTTGTGATCATTTTGACACCACAGGGTGAGATCTTGCGTGGAGCGCCAGATCGAGGGAGATTATCAGTGGTCTTGTATGTCTTCCGTTTTCTAATAATTGCTCTCTTGAGTTCTTCACACCAAGCTGCTTACCTACTGCAGATTCAGTCTTCCCAGCCTGGTGCAGGTCTAAAATTTTATTTCTGGTGTCCTTCGACAGCTCTTTGGTCTCTGCCACAGTGGAGTTTGGAGGTTGTGGGCGGGTGTCTTTTATACTGATAACATATTCAAACAGGTGCCATTAATACACGTAACGAGAGGAGGAGAAACAGAAATCTTGCTTGTTTGTAGGTGACCAAATACTTATTTTCCACCATAATATGAAAATAAATTCTTTAAAAATCAGACAATGTGATTTTATGGATTTTTTTTTCGTATTATGTCTCTCATAGCTGAGGTATACCTATGATGAAAATTACAGGCCTCTCTCATCTTTTTAAGTGGGAGAATTTGCACAATTGGTGGCTGACTAAATACTTTTTTGCCCCACTGTAAATCTAATTGGTGCATTACTCTGCTGCCTATGTTTTTAATGCTTAGTAACAGAACTAATTTAGGCTTTAATGATGGGTAAAAAAAAATATAAGCATTCATAACTTTTTTTTCTTATGTGTGGCTGTGTCAGACATTGAATCTTGTGGGACAAGTTGTAGTTTTATAGGTATCATTTTGGTACATATGGAGGGACATTTATCAAGGTATTTAGAGCCTTTTTTTGCTTACTCTAGGAGCAAATAAAATCGCACGTGCACCTAAGCACTTTTGTGTGCAACTTTTGCTGGTAAGCAAAAAGTTACAAACAGCCTTACCTACGCAAATTTTAGCTTTCACTTTGCAGTGGTCAGCAAATTATGTTGTGCGAAAGTCGCATGTAGGCAGAAAAAAGTCGCAAACCCTTTACAAAAAGCCGTAAGTCTGCTCCACGTCTGACCTGGAGTTAAAAAACTCCCATACATGAGCAAAATTCAAAAGTCACAAAAAGTCTCACAAAAGTCTTAGACTTTTTGTTTTGCTTATGTGCGCCAAATGTATCAACCCCCCTGTGATAGTGTAATAAATATGTAGCACATAAGCAGAACAAAAGCAAAAGAAAATGCCTTCAGAACTTGCTTACCAAAGCAAACAATGCTAAATATCTCTCATAGTGTATTGAATATTTTTTTCCTGGGGAAAAATGAGAAAAAAAATGTGATTGTAGTTGTTTTTTTGTGTGGTAAAACACTGGGTGGGGGAATTTACCAAGATCGACATATCTGGGCCTTTATCTTTATTCTTTGGGTCGGTAGGAATGCAGAAATACAAATACATATAAGATTTAATATTTTAGTATTTCTATAAAATAAAAGGTTAATCCGCTGGGAAACAGACTCATTTGCATTCCAGGCAGTTGCACCATGGTTACGGCTGTGCATAATATGCGGGCACATGTTACTTGATAACAGGGTGTTAAATCTATATATATAAAACTCAATGGGGTAGATTTATCAAAACCTGTCCAGAGGTATGAGGACAGGATATGAGGACGGGATATGAGATCAGGATATGATGACGGAATATGAGGTTGAGATATGAGGACAGGATATGGGGTTGGGATATGACAACAATACAAGAGGACGGGATATGAAGTCAAAAGCTTCCTCCTTTGTTGATTTTCCTCCCCAAGAAGGATTAGGAAGAAAAAACCGGACAATGCCAGGTACTCAGCTAGTAGAAATATATAAGTATTTGCCTTGGACAACGGTGGTCAACCTACTACATTATAGGGCCACTGGTTGGACATTTGACTCCATCTCAGAGGCTCAAAATAACCTACCGTATATACTCGAGTATAAGCCGACCCGAGTATAAGCCGAGACCCCTAATTTCAACCCAAAATCCCAGGAAAAGTTATTGACTCGAGTATAAGCCTAGGGTGGGAAATACCTCATCCCCCCCTGTCATCATCCAGACCCGTCATTAACATCCTCATCATCCCCTTGTCATCATCCCACACATCCCCCCTTCATCATCCCCTTGTCATCATCCCACACATCCCCTTATCATCCCACACATCCCCCCTTCATCATCCCCTTGTCATCATCCCACACATCCTCTTATCATCCCACACATCCCCCCTTCATCATCCCCTTGTCATCATCCCACACATCCCCCCTTCATCATCCCCTTGTCATCATCCCACACATCCCCTTATCATCCCACACATCCCCCCTTCATCATCCCCTTGTCATCATCCCACACATCCCCCCTTCATCATCCCCTTGTCATCATCCCACACATCCCCTTATCCCACACATCCCCCCTTCATCATCCCCTTGTCATCATCCCACACATCCCCCCTTCATCATCCCCTTGTCATCATCCCACACATCCCCTTATCATCCCACACATCCCCCCTTCATCATCCCCTTGTAATCATCCCACACCCCCCCCCTTCATCATCCCCACCCCCCTTCATCATCCCCACACCCCCCCCCCCTTCATCATCCTCTTCTCATCATTCGCCCTCAGTGGTCTTCAACCTGCGGACCTCCAGAGGTTTCAAAACTACAACTCCCAGCAAGCCCGGGCAGCCATCGGCTGTCCGGGCTTGCTGGGAGTTGTAGTTTTGAAACCTCCGGAGGTCCGCAGGTTGAAGACCACTGCGGCCTTCAACATGCGGACCTCCAGAGGTTTCAAAACTACAACTCCCAGCAAGCCCGGGCAGCCATCGGCTGTCCGGGCTTGCTGGGAGTTGTAGTTTTGAAACCTCCGGAGGTCCGCAGGTTGAAGACCACTGCGGCCTTCAACATCATCCAGCCCCCTCTCACCCCCTTTAGTTCTGAGTACTCACCTCCGCTCGGCGCTGGTCCGGTCCTGCAGGGCTGTCCGGTAAGGAGGTGGTCCGGTGAGGAGGTGGTCCGGGCTGCTATCTTCACCGGGGGCGCCTCTTCTCCGCGCTTCCGGCCCGGAATAGAGCCGTTGCCTTGACAACGACGTATCTGCGTCGTTGTCAAGGCAACGTGACTATTCTGAGGCCGGGCCCGAAGCGCTTAGAAGAGGCCTCCCCGGTGAAGATAGCAGCCCGGACCACCTCCTCACCGGACCACCTCCTTACCGGACAGCCCTGCAGGACCGGACCAGCGCCGAGCGGAGGTGAGTACTCAGAACTAAAGGGGGGTGAGAGGGGGCTGGATGATGTTGAAGGCCGCAGTGGTCTTCAACCTGCGGACCTCCGGAGGTTTCAAAACTACAACTCCCAGCAAGCCCGGACAGCCGATGGCTGCCCTGGCTTGCTGGGAGTTGTAGTTTTGAAACCTCTGGAAGTCCGCAGGTTGAAGACCACTGCGGGTGGGGGAGTTCACTCGAGTATAAGCCGAGGGGGGTGTTTTCAGCACGAAAAATCGTGCTGAAAAACTCGGCTTATACTCGAGTATATACGGTAAATGCCCTCTTTTTTCTGTTTGCAGCTGGGAAGTTTTTGCAAATATATTATGATTCTTAAAGGGGTTATCCAGAGTTTGACAACTTATCCCCTATAAGACAGAAGGTATGTGTCTTATTGTGGTGGGGGGGTTTGACTTCTGGGACCCCCTGCAATCTCCAGAACGGTGCCAAAATCTCCCTTTGCATGAAGCAAGGTCAACAAGCCCTCTCAATACTTTCTCTATGGGAGCACCAGAGAAAGCCCAGTACCACACTTGGCTGTCTCCAGAAATCCCAGCACAATTCAGGAGATAAGACAGTTGTCCCCTATCCTGTGGGTCAATGAAAATACAAGGATATTAACATCTTTTCTACTTACAAAAGAAGTGTATCACTTTAAGGACATTTGCTCATGTGGTATTGCTATTGTTGCTATACAATGAAAATGTAATGTGTATACAGATGTAGCCAGCCTTATCTTGATCCCTGGTGTGTTAAGATATTGCACTGCACTCCGAAAATTGAGATTGGTTTTATAACAAGTTATACAAAGCTAAGGCCTCGTTCACATTGCCGTCGGACTCCGCTATTCGGAGTTCTGTCGTCAATCCAGCCAGAGGGACAGGAGTTTAGCGAAGAAAAAAATAAAGCAAGCTCTATTTTTTTCTCTGCTCAAATCCTGTAAAATTACCGGGTCACCGAAGGACCCCATGTAAGTGAACGGGGTCCGTCATGACCTAGTAGTATCCATTTGCATTCGACCCATTTCAAGGTCCTATCGGCTCAAAAAAAAAGAGCCGATCGGACCCCTAACGGGTCAGATGCAAACGGCCATGTGAACCTAGCCTAAGTTTAAAGGGGTTATCCACCATAAGGTGATTTTAGTATGTACCTGGCAGACAGTAATGGACATGCTTAGGAAGGATCTGCGCTTGTCTTGGGGCTAAATGGCTATGTTGTGAGATTACCATAACACTGTGGCTAGCTTTTTGTGAACTGGTTCCTTTTTGGGTTTTTCTTTTTTGCCTAAAAAACCCATAATTCCATTTTCCTCCCTCTCACACATCCATCCATTGAAACATAAATGAGCTGCATAATTTCAAAAGATCTATGATTTTCCATCAGGGTGCCTGTAGCCGTTGCATTAGTTGCATATTGATCTCTCTCCCACCAAGCGCTCCCTCCACCAATTGAAGCAGACAGGCTCCCTGTCCTCAGCTGACTAGTGAGTCAGATCTTGGCCGCATCGCAACCTGGGAAAAATCTGAGACAACAGTCATTTTGTATGCTGTTAAAAATAAATATTGGGGTGAAATTCACATAAGAATTGTGAGAAAACCGTCACACACAGGTACAGACACTATATTATGAACTACACTAACTTTACAGCCCCTGTAGCATAGTCAAATAAAAAAAAAATCTTGGAAAACCCCTTTAACAATACAGATGTAGCCAGCAACCTCTTGTTCCCTGGCGCGATAAGATATTGTACTGCACTCCTGAGGTTCAGACAGGTTTTTCTAACGCATTACACAAACCTAATTTTAACATTACTCAATCACTGGCCTTATCATGATCCCTGATGTATTAGGATACCCCAACACAACACATTGCTGTGCTAAAGGAACACATTAAAAAGTTGTTAGACACGCACGGGATAGGCATACAGTATATATATATATATATATATATATATATATATATATAGATAGATAGATAGATATATATATATATATACAGGGTGGGCCATTTATATGGATACACCTTAATAAAATGGGAATGGTTGGTGATATTAACTTCCTGTTTGTGGTACATTAGTATATGTGAGGGGGGAAACTTCAAAATGGGTGGTGACCATGGTGGCCATTTTGAAGTCGGCCATTTTGAATCCAACTTTAGTTTTTTCAATAGGAAGAGGGTCATGTGACATATCAAACTTATTGGGAATTTCACAAGAAAAACAATGATGTACTTGGTTTTAATGTAACTTTATTCTTTCATGAGTTATTTACAAGTTTCTGACCACTTATAAAATGTGTTCAATGTGCTGCCCATTGTGTTGGATTGTCAATGCAACCCTCTTCTCCCACTCTTCACACACTGATAGCAACACCGCAGGAGAAATGCTAGCACAGGCTTCCAGTATCCGTAGTTTCAGGTGCTGCACATCTCATATCTTCACAGCATAGACAATTGCCTTCAGATGACCCCAAAGATAAATGGTGAAGTTAACAAACAAAACCATCCCTTAGACTTTTATCTTTGGGGTCATCTGATGGCAATTGTCTATGCTGTGAAGATACGAGATGTGCAGCACCTGAAACTACGGATACTGGAAGCCTGTGCTAGCATTTCTCCTGCGGTGTTGCTATCAGTGTGTGAAGAGTGGGAGAAGAGGGTTGCATTGACAATCCAACACAATGGGCAGCACATTGAATACATTTTATAAGTGGTCACAAACTTGTAAATAACTCATGAAAGAATAAAGTTACGTTAAAACCAATGGCATCATTGTTTTTCTTGTGAAATTCCCAATAAGTTTGATGTGTCACATGACCCTCTTCCTATTGAAAAAACAAAAGTTGGATTCAAAATGGCCGACTTCAAAATGGCCGCCATGGTCACCACCCATCTTGAAAAGTTTCCCCCCTCGCATATACTAATGTGCCAGAAACAGGAAGTTAATATCACCAACCATTCCCATTTTATTAAGGTGTATCCATATAAATCGCCCACCCTATATATATATATATATATATATATATATATATATATATATATATATATATATACATATACACATATATTTATATAAGTGTTGAATAGGAAGTTCCATGACTTACCTAGTTGTTTATCCTCGATAAGATTTAGGATCACACCCGGCTTCTCCTGAATATTGAAGCACAGCGCGTCATCCTTTTGTGGAACATTTATCACAAAATGAGGGTCAGAATCCACTGTAAATAGAAATAATGGAAGTGAACATCAAGCTATATAAATCATTGCTGAGAAATACTGTAATATAAGAAAGTAAATACACAGCACTGTAGGCCCATTTATGATCAATATAAAAAGATGGTTAGTGAACATTAAGCAATTAAGCTTAAAGGGCTACTCCTGTGGAAAACATTAAAAAAAATTTTTTTAAATCAACTGGTGCCATAAAGTTAAACAGATTTGTTAATGCCTTCTATTAAAAAAATCTTTACCCTTACAGTACTTTTTAGAAGCTCTATACTACAGAGGAAAATGTCTTGAATTAATTTTTTTATCTTGTCCACAGTGCTCTCTGCTGACACCTCTGTCAGTGTCGGGAACTGTCCAGAGCAGCATAGGTTTGATATGGGGATTTTCTCCTGCTCTGGAGAGTTCCTGATACAGCCACCAGGTGTCAGCAGAGAGCACTGTGGACAAGACAAAAAAGAAATTCAAAAAGAAAAGAATTTCTTCTGTAGCATACAGCTGCTAAAAAGTATTGGAAGGGTAAAGATTTTTTAGTAGAAGCAATTTACAAATCTATTTAACTTTCTGGCACCAGTTGATTTAAAAAAAAATAAAAAATAACATTTCCACTGGAGTACCCCTTTAAGGAGTACTTACCAAAATTTGGAGTAGAGTAAATGGGGTAGTCTAGGGAAAAACAAGAAGAAATAAATTAATAAAAACCTGTTTCTTATATTGAGACTTCTGCCTTTGAAAAACAATAGCCTGAGACTTAAAAGCTAATCTGTTTCTCTATAACCTGAGTAATACATAAAAACAATAAAAACAAGTTCATAATACATTAACATGCCATAAAATTATTACAAGTGGGGGTTCAACCTTTTGACCTTCAATTATTCAGGGACAGAGGTCACCTCAGCATCAGTCCTTTATATTAGTGCTTTTAACTGGATGGGCCATTTGGTCTGCCAGCAATTTTATACATGTATATGCTATACAGAGTACTGCAGCACACGTCCATTCTAGTGAATAAGGCTGTATTGTATTTCTTTGCATAGTGGGTGCCTGGAAGCACCTCTGTCCCAGGAGATTCAGTAAAGCAGTTTCTATTTGGTACTCTCTATAAGACAATAAAATATCCAATGAAGGTGTAAGAAAGTATCACACAGTAAGTTTTTTGGTTTTTTTCCAGTGTGGGCAGAGCTAATTGGGTATTTGTCCAAGACACCTACCCCAATATTGAGTACTTTCAGCCCACTGCCCCAGAGCCACTTTTAACTAGATGCACACACATCCTTGGGATGTCAATACAGTTTACACTAGTCTCTCTGTCCTGCAATTCTCTCATTGGCAACCAAGGGCTTTAGGACTGTAGCCTACATAACTCCTGGACTGGATATCAGCTTTCCGACGCAGGCAGGGCTTTACTAGGTTGCTGGTTGCCAATAATCAGCCAAAGAACAAGAAATCAAGGTATATGTGGGATATGTAAAGAAAATGACTTACCACTATAACATTTAGTTTTTATAGGCATCAGAATAGCAATACGTATGCTTTGTATTATAATAATAGAGTGGGAAGGGTTTCTAGTTATCCTACAAAATACGGTTACTGCATGTGGTAGGCTTGTACTTTATCAGGACCTTATCTGGAGTTGCGATGACTTTTGCAACTGATAGTAAACTGCAGAGATTCGCTATAAACTTGCCAAGAATTTATGACAACTACATATAAGGTAAAGAAAGTACAAGTACAAAAAAAATACATTACTACAACTGGTTGTAACCCTTTTATGTGGAGAATAAAGAATAAAGCCACAACCGCCCTTACATTGCATTGCTGTTTTGAAACCCTTCTCTCCATCCAAATATACCAAGTACACTAATGTATACTGTACTTCCTTTCAGGGCCATGTTTACAGCTAATGCTGCCCTAGGAACTTGAACAGAATATTCCACAAGCGTCAGAATTTTTTCATGCAGCTCTGTCACAAGCACGCAGCAAAAACTGCATGTGTTACATGCGCATATTGTTGTAGATTTAATGTGGATCTCACCCCTATACACAGAACATGCTAAAATCAACAATAAATGCACAACATATCAAGTCTGCAGGGAAAATTTGCAGACGTTTTGACCCATATGGATTCAATCTTGGGAGAAAAAAAATGATTTTTCATCTTCAGGTTGCAAAGTGGCAGCAGCAGCAGCTACATCAGACGTATTTATCTTTTTGAACGCACTGAAGTGCGCCCCCCACCCCTACACTGTTGCCCTACGCACAGCCTCACAGGTGCCTATTGTCAAATACTGCTTCCTATATTGCCTAACCCCTTAAGGACCAAGGGCGTACTTGTACGCCCGTGGGAATTTCGGTCCCTGCCGCGCGCTGGGCGGGGACTGGACGGGGGTGACTGCTGATATCTATCAGCAGGCACCCCGCGCAAATGCCCCCCCATGTCGGCGATCACCCCAAATTCACACTTGCGATTTGCGGCTATTCCGGGTCATACGGGTCTATGGTGACCCGGTGACCCGGAATATAACGGGGATCGCGGTTGTCCAAGACACCCACGATCCCCCTGAAGGCATAGGAGTGAGGTGGCAGGGGTGCCACCCCTCCTATCCCTGCTATTGGTGGTCTAGACGCGACCACCAATAGCAGATCGGGGGCGGCGGGCTTTACTTTCGGTTTCCCCGTTCTGCCCACCCACAATAGGCGGGGCAGAACGGGGAACCGACAGAGGATCGGCGCCGACGTCCACTTACCCCGCGGGCGACCATCGGTGGAGGAGATCGGAGTCCGGCGATGTCGTGCGGCTGGCTCCCTGGATCCGACAGAAGCCGGTAAGTTGCCTAGCAACATCTGGAGGGTACAGTTTGAGACCACTATACAGTGGTCTCTAAACTGTAACCCTCCAGATGTTGCAAAACTACAACTCCCAGCATGCCCAGACAGCTGTTAGGGCATGCAGGGATTTGTAGTTTTGCAACAGCTGGAGGGCCCCAGTTTGGAGAACTGTGGCCCTCCAGATGTTGCAAAACTGCAACTCCTAGCATGCCCAAACAGCAGTTTGCTGTCAGGGGATGTTGGGATTTGTAGTTTTGCAACAGCTGGAGGTCCACAGTTTGGAGATCTCTAAATTGTAGCCCTCCAGATGTTGCAAAACTGCAAATCCCTGCATGCCCTAACAGCAAACAGCTGTCTCGGCATGCTGGGAGTTGTAGTTGTGTACCTCCAGCTGTTGCATAACTACATCTCACAGCATGCCCTTCGGCGATCAGTACATGCTGGGAGTTGTAGTTTTGCAACAGCTGGAGGCACACTGGTTGGTAAATACTGAGTTAGGTAACAGAACCTAACTGAAGGTTTTCCAACCTGTGTGCCTCCAGCTGTTGCAAAAGTACAACTCCCATCATGCATGCTGGAAGTTGTAGTTTTGAAACAGCTGGAGGTTCCCCCCCCCCCCCCATGTGATTGTACAGGGTACATGCAAATTTTTTGCCGCAGTGCATACTCCTAGCGGTAAGCTTACTGTAAACTGCCGCCAGTGTGAATGTACCCTAAAAACACTACACTACACTAACACAAAATAAAGGATAAAACACTACATATACACCCCCTTACACTGTCCCCCCAATAAAAATGAAAAACGTATTGTACGGCAGTGTTTCCAAAACATAGCCTCCAGCTGTTGCAAAACAACAACTCCCAGCATTTCCGGACAGCCACTGACTGTCCAGGCATGTTGGGAGTTTAGCAACAGCTGGAGGCACACTGTTTGGGAATCACTGGTGTAGAATACCACTATGTCCACCCCTATGTAAACCCTAATTTAGTCCTCAAATGCGCATGGCGCTCTCTCACTTCGGAGCCCTGTCGTATTTCAAGGAAACAGTTTAGGGCCACATATGGGGTATTTCCGTACTCGGGAGAAATTGCACTACAAATTTTGGGGGGCTTTTTCTCCTTTTACCCCTTATGAAAAAGAAAAGTTGGGGTCTACACCAGCCTGTTAGTGTAAAAAAATAAAATTTTACACTAACATGCTGGTGTTGTCCTTTACTTTTTATTTTCAGAGAGGTAAAAGGAAAAAAAGACCCCCAAAATTTTTAACGCAATTTCTCCTGATTACGGAAATACCCCATATGTGGGCGTAAAATGCTCTGCGGGTGCACAACAAGGCTCAGAAGTGAGAGCGCACTATGTACATTTGAGGCCAAAATTGGGGGTGGCTGATTTTACAGCGGTTCTGACATAAACGCAAAACAATAAATACCCACAAGTGACCCCATTTTGGAAACTACACCCCTCATGTAATGTAATAAGGGGTACAGTGAGCATTTACGCCCCACAGGGGTCTGACAGATTTTTGGAACAGTGGTCCGGGAAAATGAAAATTTTCATTTGCTCAGCCCACTGTTCCAAAGATCTGTCAAATGCCAGTGGGGTGTAAATGCTCACTGCATCCCTTATTAAATTCTGTGAGGGGTGTAGTTTCCAAAATGGGTTCACATGTGTGGGGGGGTCCACTGTTCTGGCACCACGGGGGGCTTTGTAAACGCACATGGTTCCTGACTTCCATTCCAAACAAATTCCCTTTTCAAAAGCTTAATGGCGCTCCTTCTCTTCTGAGCATTGTAATTTTCTCCTATTACCCCTTGTAAAAATGTAAAATTTGGGGAAAAACCAGCATTTTAGTGAAAAAAAAATTATTTTTCATTTACACATCCGACTTTAACAAAAAGTCGTGAAATACCTGTGAGGTGTTAAGGCTCCCTATACCCCTCGTTACATTCCTTGAGGGGTGGAGTTTCCAAAATAGTATGCCATTTGTTTTTTTTTATTTGTTTTTTTGCTGTTCTGGCACCATAGGGACTTCCTAAATGTGACATGCCCCCCAAAAACCATTTCAGAAAAACTCACTCTCCAAAATCCCATTGTCGCTCCTTCCCTTCTGAGCCCTCTACAGCACCAGCCGAACACTTGACATACACAAAATTTTGAGAGGATTTTTTTCCTTTTACCTCTTGTAAAAATTCAAAAACTGGGTCTACATGCGAGTGTAAAAAATGAAGATTTTGAATTTTCTCCTTCACTTTGCTGCTATTCCTGTGAAACACCTAAAGGGTTAACACATTTACTGAATGTCATTTTGAATACTTTGAGGGGTGCCGTTTTTATAATGGGGTCATTTGCGGGGTATTTCTAATATGAAGGCCCTTCAAATCCTCTTCAAACCTGAACTGGTCCATGAAAAATTCCAATTTAGAAAATTTGGTGAAAAATTGGAAAATTGCTGCTGAACTTTGAAGCCCATGTGAATCAAAATATAATTTATTTGGAATGTTTATTTTCCTTACAAGCAGAGAGCTTCAAAGTTCGAAAAATGCAAAATTTTCCATTTTTTCATAAAATTTTGGAATTTTTCACCAAGAAATGATGCAAGTATCGACAACATTTTACCAATAACATAAAGTAGAATATGTCACGAAAAAACTATCTCGGAATCAATATGATAGGTAAAAGCATCATAGAGTTATTAATGTTTAAAGTGACAGTGGTCAGATGTGCAAAAAATGCTCCGGTCCTACAGTGAAAATTGGCCTGGTCCTTAAGGGGTTAAAGAGTACCTGTCACCAAATAAAACTGTACTTAATATATAATATAGTGCTCCTTGTGTAATTAGCATACACATTACCATTCACTTGCTTTTAAAATTATCAACATAAATATGTTAACATTTTATTTAAAAAACAGCCACTAGGTGGCTCAGTTCTGATCCCTGCTGCAATACAGTGAGTTTGGTCTCCTCCCGGCCTGGCAGGAGACCAAACTCACGAAGTGCTTCTGGCTGCACTGAGCTTGATTGACAGCTGCACAGAGCATCACGATTTTAGGTCCAGTGGGAAAACCGCATTCGGGAAGAAAATAAGCCGACCGGAGTCAACGCTTTACTCTGGTCGGCTCATTGAAATACATTTCATACGGGCCGCATACAGCAGGGATACGGGGAGCGCCCGGTTTTAGCTCCCCCAAGCTGTATGCGGTCCTGTATTGCATAAAACATAGTGTGAACTCAGCCTTACATATATGCTCCCCTGCGGTAAACTCCTTCCAGCCTGAAGTCAGCTCATTTGCATAATTTGTTCACTGCACTTCTTGGTCTTGGGCTTCACAGTGTGTGAATCCTCCACTGTGCTACACTGTATTACACACATCCCCCTATACCTGGGCCCAATATATGCAGAGATCGGCAGCTGCTTCTGGCTGAGCCTGGTACCGCAGGGAGCTGTGTAGAGAATGCAGCAGCTCCTCCCCTGCAGGCTCAACCATGTGTGAGAGGAAGCAGCATGAGGGAGTCCTGACCCACTGTAACAGGTCCGCAGCCCCATGGGTGAGTGTAGAAAGGTGGGAAAGGGTGTGCTCCCTCATGTGTCCTGCTGTAACCCCCCATATCTACCCTGCTTTACTTCCCCATATGCATCCTGCTGTAACCCATTATATCTGCCCTGTACTCCCCTCATGTCTCCTGCTGTACTCCCCCATATGAGTCCTGCTGTAACTCCCCATATCTGCCCTTCTGTACTCGCCGTAAACATGGATGACATAGTGGCCCCATGATCCTCTATTGCCCGGGGGCCCTTGAGTTGTCAGTCCACCCCTGGATTAGCCCCAGCCTTGCCCACAGAAGCTGCTGTCTCAGCTCACTGTTCCAAGTTGAAATGGCACAGGGGGATGGGGGGGGGGGGGGGGTGGGTTATTGAAATGGCCCCATCACTGATCCCCTCAATGCCATTTAATGCCCCTCTGATTCCTGCCTGCCATTTTAACCCCCCCCCCCTGATCCCTCAGTGTGCCATTTCAATCCTTTTCCTCTGATCCCTCAGTGTGCCATTTCAATCCTCCCCCTCTGATCTCACAATGCCATTTTAATCTTCCCCCTCTGATCCCCTGAACCATTTTAATCCCACCTCTGATCCTCCTCCCCTGCACCATTTCAACCCCCCCCCCCTCTAATCCCCCTGTGCCATTTCAGTCCCGCCTTTGATCCCCCCTGTGCCATTTCAATCACCCCCCCCCCACTCATTATACAGGGTTTATAAACACAGTGATGTCACAGTACAGGGATAATACACAGTGATGTCACAGTACAGGGATAATACACAGTGATGTCACAGTACAGGGATAATACACAGTGATGTCACAATACAGGGATAATACACAGTGATGTCACAGTACAGGGATAGGACACACAGTGATGTCACAGTACAGGGATAATACACACAGTGATGTCACAGTACAGGGATAATACATAGTGATGTCACAGTACAGGGATAGTACACACAGTGATGTCACAGTACAGGGATAATACACAGTGATGTCACAGTACAGGGATAATACACACAGTGATGTTACAGTACAGGGATAATATACACAGGGATGTAACAGTACTGGGATAATACACAGTGATGTCACAGTACAGGAATAATATACACAGTGATGTCACAGTACAGGGATAATACATAGGGATGTCACAGTACAGGGATAATACACAGTGATGTCACAGTACAGGGATAGTACACACAGTGATGTCACAGTACAGGGATAATACACACAGTGATGTCACAGTACAGGGACAATACACACAGTGATGTCACAGTACAGGGATAATATACACAGTGATGTCACAGTACAGGGATAATACACAGTGATGTCACAGTACAGGGATAATACACACAGTGATGTCACAGTACAGGGATACTATACACAGTGATGTCACAGTACAGGGATAATACATAGGGATGTCACAGTACAGGGATAATACACAGTGATGTCACAGTACAGGGATAGTACACACAGTGATGTCACAGTACAGGGATAATACACACAGTGATGTCACAGTACAGGGACAATACACACAGTGATGTCACAGTACAGGGATAATATACACAGTAATGTCACAGTACAGGGATAATACACAGTGATGTCACAGTACAGGGATAATACACACAGTGATGTCACAGTACAGGGATAATACACACAGTGATGTCACAGTACAGGGATAATACACACAGTGATGTCACAGTACAGGGATAATACACACAGTGATGTCACAGTACAGGGATAATACACACAGTGATGTCACAGTACAGGGATAATACACACAGTGATGTCACAGTACAGGGATAATACACAGTGATGTCACAGTACAGGGATAATATACAGTGATGTCACAGTACAGGGATAATATACACAGTGATGTCACAGTACAGGGATAATACATAGGGATGTCACAGTACAGGGATAATACACAGTGATGTCATAGTACAGGGATAATACACACAGTGATGTCACAATACAGGGATAATACACACAGTGATGTCACAGTACAAGGATAATACACACAGTGATGTCACAATACAGGGATAATACACACAGTGATGTCACAATAGAGGGATAATACACACAGTGATGTCACAGTACAGGAATAATACACACAGTGATGTAACAATACAGGGATAATACACACAGTGATGTCACAGTACAGGGATAATACACAGTGATGTAACAGTACAGGGATAATACACACAGTGATGTCACAGTACAGGGATAATACACACAGTGATGTCACAATACAGGGATAATACACACAGTGATGTCACAGTACAGGGATAATACACACAGGAATGTAACAGATCAGGGATAATACACACAGTGATGTCACAGTACAGGGATAATACACACAGTGATGTCACAATACAGGGATAATACACATAGTGATGTCACAGTACAGGGATAATACACAGTGATGTCCCAGTACAGGGATAATACACAGTGATGTCACAGTACAGGGATAATATACACAGTGATGTCACAGTACAGGGATAATACACACAGTGATGTCACAGTACAGGGATAATATACACAGTGATGTCACAGTACAGGGATAATACATACAGTGATGTCACAGTACAGGGATAATACACACAGTGATGTCACAGTACAGGGATAATACACACAGTGATGTCACAGTACAGGGACAATACACACAGTGATGTCCCAGTACAGGGATAATACACAGTGATGTCACAGTACAGGCATAATACACAGTGATGTCACAATACAGGGATAATACTCACAGTGATGTCACAATACAGGGATAATACACACAGTGATGTCACAGTACAGGGATAATACACACAGTGATGTAACAATACAGGAATAATACACATAGTGATGTCACAGTACAGGGATAATACACAGTGATGTCACAGTACAGGGATAATACACAGTGATGTCCCAGTACAGGGATAATACACAGTGATGTCACAGTACAGGCATAATACACAGTGATGTCACAATACAGGGATAATACACACAGTGATGTCACAGTACAGGAATAATACACACAGGGATGTAACAGTACTGGGATAATACACACTGTGATGTCACAATACAGGGATAATGCACACAGTGATGTCACAGTACAGGTTTAATACACACAGTGATGTCACAATACAGGGATAATACACACAGTGATGTCACAGTACAGGGATAATACACAGTGATGTCCCAGTACAGGGATAATACACAGTGATGTCACAGTACAGGCATAATACACAGTGATGTCACAATACAGGGATAATACTCACAGTGATGTCACAATACAGGGATAATACACACAGTGATGTCACAGTACAGGGATAATACACACAGTGATGTAACAATGCAGGGATAATACACATAGTGATGTCACAGTACAGGGATAATACACAGTGATGTCACAGTACAGGTATAATACACAGTGATGTCCCAGTACAGGGATAATACACAGTGATGTCACAGTACAGGCATAATACACAGTGATGTCACAATACAGGGATAATACACACAGTGATGTCACAGTACAGGAATAATACACACAGGGATGTAACAGTACTGGGATAATACACACAGTGATGTCACAATACAGGGATAATGCACACAGTGATGTCACCATACAGGAATTATACACAGTGATGTCAGAGTATTTGTGGCAATTTAGAAAGGAATCTAAAATATTTGTCTGGCAGATTTTTGTCGAGGAGCAGTCATCATAGTGGTCTGAGCCAGATACAGAAGAAAAGGAGAAGTGAACGATCAGGAAGACGTCACTAGTGAGATGATAGATGTAACTGTAATCGCTAAGGGTGCATTCACAGGGTTGCTGAAATTTTAAAACTGTCCGCTGCTGTATCCCAGCCGAACCCGCGCCGCATCCCATTCATTTAAATGAGCCGGCCAGAGTCAGATAGTATCACCGTATAAGTTTTATTGCTGGACTAAAAACCTTGGCAGACCACAGTTTTCAGTCTGGCAACAAAACCAGATCTGACTCTGGCCGGCTCATTTAAATGAATGGGATGCCTGCTGGATCTGGAAAAGGTATCACACAATCGTGGGTAAATGTTGCCTTATGGTCTGCAGATTGCTCATGTACAGCTAGTATCTACCACTATATGGTCAGTGTATGTGGGTATACTGGTCTTTGTATAGTACATTTTATACAGTAACAGTCAGTCGCAACGGTAGTTGTGGTCATGGTGTGGCAATAATATTTGTTTCTCACAGGTAACACACTCAACTAGCAGTGTGTGCCTGTGCACATAATTCATTTTGTCAGAAGGAGCTAACTTTTTTTGTACTGGTATTATTCATAATATTGATCTCATGGTCTCAGTATACAGTTACAGTATAATGGTGATATGTATGGGGATATTTATTTTTTGTATACCGGTATCATTGGTAAAATTGGTTTCAGTATGAAGGATTTGGTAAGTAACACTATGATGGTAGTATGTATAGTGATAATATTCCTCATTGTATACTGGTATTATTGGTAATATTGGTCTCAGTATACAGGATTTGGTCAGTAACAGTATGATGGTAATATGTGTGGTGATAATATTCCTCCTTGCATACTGGTAATATTGGTGATTGTGGTCTTGGTGTGCTGGACAGAATTTGCCATGGGGCCAACAGGACACTAGTTATGCCCTTGATCTTATATCTGCTCTGTTGCCACTTAGTGCTGTGCAACCATCTTACAGCTAATTGGATCCCCATGTAAAGAAAATAAGGGGCCTCGTGTTCGAGTTTCACCTAAGGCCTCACAAAGTCTAGAGCCGCCTCTGAGTGGGAGGAGTGTTAGAAGTAATTAGGGAACATAGCCTGAGTTAGTTTAGAAAAGTTTATTTGGTGACAGGTACTTTTTAACCCCGTAAGGACCAAGGACGTACCGGTACGTCCTTGGTCCTGCTCTTCTGATATAACGCGGGGTTACACAGTAACCCCGCGTTATATCACGGCGGCCCGGCATCATAGTGAAGCCGGGACCTGCCTTTAATAGCGCGCAGCGCCGATCGCGGCGCCGAGCGCTATTAACCCTTTAGCCGCGCGCTCAGAGCTGAGCCGCGCGGCTAAAAGTTAAAGTGAAAGTTCCCGACTAGCTCAGTCGGGCTGTTCGGGATAGCCGCGGCTAATCGCGGCATCCCGAACAGCTGACAGGACAGTGGGAGAGCCCCTACCTGCCTCCTCGCTGTCCGATCGCCGAATGACTGCTCAGTGCCTGAGATCCAGGCCTGAGCAGTCATGCGGCAGAATCGTTGATCACTGGTTTCTTATGAGAAACCAGTGATCAGCATAGAAGATCAGTGTGTGCAGTGTTATAGGTCCCTATGGGACCTATAACACTGCAAAAAAAAAGTGGGAAAAAAAAGTGAATAAAGATCATTTAACTCCTCCCCTATTAAAAGTTTGAATCACCCCCCTTTTCCAATAAAAAAAAAAACACAGTGTAAATAAAAATAAAAATAAACATATGTGGTATCACCGCGTGCGGAAATGTCCGAATTATAAAAATATATCATTAATTAAACCGCTCGGTCAATGGCGTGCGCGCAAAAAAATTCCAAAGTCCAAAATAGTGAATTTTTGGTGATCAATAAGTCCTATCAATGCAAAAATGGTACCGTTAAAAACTTTAGATCACGGCGCAAAAAATGAGCCCTCATACCGCCCCATACACGGAAAAATAAAAAAGTTATAGGGGTCAGAAGATGACAATTTTAAACGTATTAATTTTCCTGCATGTAGTTATGATTTTTTCCAGAAGTCCGACAAAATCAAACCTATATAAGTAGGGTATCATTTTAATCGTATGGACCTACAGAATAAATATCAGGTGTCATTTTTACAGAAAAATTTACTACGTAGAAACGGAAGCCCCCAAAAGTTACAAAACAGCGGGTTTTTTTTCAATTTTGTCGCACAATGATTTTTTTTCCCGTTTCACCGTAGATTTTTGGGCAAAATGACTGACGTCATTACAAAGTAGAATTGGTGGCGCAAAAAATAAGCCATCATATGGATTTTTAGGTGCAAAATTGAAAGAGTTATGATTTTTTAAAGGCAAGGAGCAAAAAACGAAAATGCAAAAACGGAAAAAACCCCGGTCCTTAAGGGGTTAAGTGACAGCATTTTAAGAAAAATTAAGGGTTTGTCGCAACATAAAGTTTGTTGTTTTTTTTAAATCTGGACCCACACTCGCACCGCCGTCGGTGTTACAAAGCTCCACTACCTGCTTTTCGGCACTTCCAGGTTTGAGGACATACCGTTACATGCCCCCTTATCTAATCTGTAACTTTCTCCAACCTCAGCCACATTACGGCTCTGAACTCGGAGGACCTGGACAGTTGGGAGCCAAGATCCATTATGCTGGCGGCACCCTCCCTGACCAGATATTAAAGGAAAACTGTCAGCCTGGTCACCCACACTAAAACAATATAGTGTGGGTGAACAGGAGTGCAACGAGGGGTCACTTACTTAAATACGTCCAGTAGATCTTGCGATATGTCCCTCAGAAGATCCTCTGTTAAATTCAGTGAAACGCGTGCAGAGGCGGGGCTTCACAGCTCAATTTACATATTCATTGTCTGTGACTCCATATCCTAGTCAAGTGGAGTAACAGACAACGAATATGCAAATTTACCTGGCGAAAAATTCACTGAATTTAGCAGGGGATCTTCTGGGGGTACATATCTCAGGACCTACTGGACATATTTAAGTAAGTGAACCCTCATTGGACTCCTGTTCACCCACACTATAACCCAGTGTATTGGGTTTAGTGTGGGTAAACAGGCTGACAGTTTTCCTTTAAAAAATACTTTATGCCTGGACAACCCCTTTAACCAATTGATTATTGTAATCTATAAAATCTCTCCATGACAGGACTGTAGTTAACAGAAATTAGAAGTTGTCATGACATTGTCATCATAGAAGTAAGATTATAAAAAAGAACCAGTTTATATACATAAGAAGTTGTTGACAATTATATACTATCTGAAAACCCTGTACAACTGGAATGTCATCTTTATTAACATTTCTTAAATATAAAAAGTATCTTACTTTGCGCTGGTGCAATATATGAAGAAGTTTGCACTGTTAAAAAATAGAATAACGTTAAAGAAATGAAGGTATACATGAAGTAAATAAACATCTAAGAAACTTTTTAACAGCTACCATTCATTTACTTTAAGGGTACGTTCCCACACGGCATATTTGCTGCGTATTTGCTGCTGCGTATTTTATTTTCCCTTGTTGAAGTCAATGGGTAGGAAAATACGCAGCAGCAAATACACAGCAAAATACGCCACGTGGGAATGCACCCTAAGGCCCCTCCGGTACTAGCTTTTCTTTAGGTTTCCCAGCCACCAGCCACAAGACCCACAAGTTATAAATGGGGTGCCTTTTATGTTAGTAACAAGTGGATTCTGTCATACTAGAAACTGGTGCTGCATAGCTACAAGTTTTAGACCTGTTTGGGGACATATGTAAGAAAATGTAATAAACACAAAAAGAAAAAAAATACAAACCCCACTGAACCATCCAAACTATAATCCTACTGAGCACATGAGAATATATGTATTATATATGAAAGTGCAAAAACCTAATTGTGAACCCATGTTAATACTTTCTTTTAGTGTGAATTTGCAGGATTAAATATTTAAGAAATGTAAAGAATTAGTTTTTTACTGTTCCTATAATTAATCCTGAATGAAAACACAACAAGAAAAAAATACATTGCTTTAAAAATATTTTAAAATGGTAGGGCCACACATCATTAAAAGCTTAGTTATTAAAGGGGTACTTGGCCCCTAGACATCTTATCCCCTATCCTTTGGATAGGGGATAAGATGTCTGATCGGGAGGGCCCGCCGCTGGGGACCCCGCAATCTCCCTGCTGCACCCGGCGTTTGTTTAGAGTGACGGGTGCAGCGCCGGAGGCTCGTGACATCACGTCCAGGCCCCGCTCGTGATGCCACGGCCACACACCCTCAATGTAAATCTATGGGAGGGGGCGTGGCGGATGTCACGCCCCCTCCCATAGATTTACATTGAGGGGGTGTGGCTGTGATGTCACAAGCGGGGCCTGGCCATGACGTCACGAGCCTCTGCCCCGCATCACCAGTCATCTGGTACGGATCGATGTTTGCTCCGTGCACCGGATGTCTGGGGGGCCGCAGCTGAGATCCCCAGCTAGGGAATAAGATGTCTAGCGGTGGAATGCCCCTTTTAAGGCTTTGTTCACATCTGTGTCTGCGCCAGTCCAGGGCCTCCCCCACAGATTGCTTTAAATATCGGGACGAAAAATTGCTGCATGCAGTATATTTCTGTCCAATTAGAAAATCAAAAAAAGATATACAGAAGACGACGGAAACCCAATTGACTCCAATAAAGTTAAGGGTTAATGTTAATGTTGAGATCTGTTGGTGTCTGTCATGGAATGGACCATCTACCTTCATTTACTCCTCCTGAATGGAGTCTGCAACAAAGGCTTCAAATGAAAACTTTGACGCAAATGAGAACCTAGGGGATGAAACCAAGGGCGGACATATTGCCGATGCAGACGGTTGCTGATATTTTAAGACATGGACCAGATTTATTAATGAGTCCAATACAAAAACTGGTATGATTTGCCTATAGCTCAGCTTTCATTTTACCAGGGCTTGTTATGCTATTAAAGCTGAGCTGTGATTGGTTGATATGGGCAGATCATTCCAGTTTTTGTCTCAGATGTATTGTTTAATCTGGGCCATAATTTTTTCATTTATTTATTTGCATTTAAATCTGTAGTGGAAAATCTGCAACTGATTTGGGGGGAATTTTCTGCTGCAGATTTTATAGCAGAAATATAGCAGCTAGTAACAGTACCCACTTATGATCCAACCCTATGGTCCCTATGATTGTTGAATACTATTGTAGGTTGCAGGCACTTCAGGCCTTCTCCCTACAAGACTTGACACAGGATGACGTGATGCAGGGACTTCATATAGTCAATCTGCACCAGGGTGGGGGTGTTGTTAGATTATGGGTAGGCCCAGGCACATTCTTAGTACAGGGACCCTCTGAAGTCTGTGTCTGCCCCTGGTCCAAATACTGGTTGGATTGGTTGCCAGCTTTTAAAGGGGTTATCCAGGAAAAAACGTTTTTTTTATATATATCAACTGGCTCCAGAAAGTTAAACAGATTTGTAAATTACTTCTATTAAAAAATCTTAATCCTTTCAGTACTTATGAGCTTCTGAAGTTGAGTTGTTCTTTTCTGTCCAAGTGCTCTCTGATGACATGTGTCTCAGGAACCGCCCAGTTTAGAAGCAAATCCCCATAGCAAGCCTCTTCTAAACTGGATGGTTTCCGAGACAGGTGTTCATCAACAGCTCAACTTCAGAAGCTCATAAGTACTGAAAGGGTTAAGATTTTTTAATAGAAGTAATTTACAGATCTGTTTAACCTTCTGGAGCCAGTTGATATTTAAAAAAAAGTTTTTTTCCTGGATAACCCCTTTAATTAGTTCTCAAGTTATTACCTGTGTAAGGCCAAGTTTCCACTTTTTTTTTTTTTTTGTGGCAGTTTTTGAGCCATAAGGGATCCATAAGGGAGGAGAAGTAGAAGTCCTTCCTTTATATGTCCTATTCCTTATGAATACACTTCTGGCTTTGGCTCAAAAACTGCAGTGGCAGTATTCCAAAAACTACCAGAAAAAAAACCAAGTGGAAAAAAATTCAAAAAATATTGGCTTTAAAATGTTTCCAAAATAATAGCATATTACAAAACAGTTAGCACTCTGGACAGCCTTCCTCTTGTCCTTTCCTGAGAGTCCTCATCCTAGACCCAACTTATATATGAACATATTGTATTCTTCCACTAGTGCTACCTATAGGGACATGACTACTGGTCATAACTCTGGTTGTTGTATTAGAATAGAATCCTGTCTGTGTAATCCGTCAGTGACAGTAAAATATTGCATTACATTATTGTATTACCATACTTTGTAATGTGTTTTTTTAAAAGCATGACCTGATCTTTTAGCTCTCATTTATTTTCTTTTAAAGGGGTATTCCGCCCCTAGACATTTTATCCCCTATCCAAAGGATAGGGGATAAGATGTCAGATCGCCGCGGTCCCGCTGCTGGGGACCCCCGGGATCCCCGCTGCGGCACCGCGCTATCATTACAGCACAGAGCGAGTTCGCTCTGCATGTAATGATGGGCGGTACAGGGGCCGGAGCATTGTTACGTCACGGCTCCGCCCCTCGTGATGTCAAGGCCCGCCCCTTTCAATACAAGTCTATGGGAGGGGGCGTGGCGGTCGTCACGCCCCCTCCCATAGACTTGCATTAAGGGGACGGGCCGTGATGTCACGAGGGGCGGCGCCATGACGTCACGCGGCTCCGTTCCCTGTATCGCCCGTCATTACGCAACGAGCGAACTCGCTCTGTGCTGTAATGATAGCGCGGTGCCGCAGCGGGGATTCCGGGGGTCCCCAGCAGCGGGACCGCGGCGATCTGACATCTTATCCCCTATCCTTTGGATAGGGGATAAAATGTCTAGGGGCGGAATACCCCTTTAAACCTTGACTGGTTATAGAATAAAGCTTCACTGAAATCTGAAAGCAAATTAAAACTTACATCGCGCTGTCGCAGCAAACGGATCAGTTTGGTCTTGTCCTGTAAATATCCAAATGTAAAGGTTTAGATTACGTAGAAAGACTGTGCAAAGCTGCTCAACCTTTAGTATACGAGTATAACAGTATAAGCTGTCAGGCTCTGTTCACACATGTGATTTACGCTATCATATATAAATATAGTATAGGATTTGCCGGCAGAAATCTAAGGGAGAAAATCTGGGAACTGAACATTCCGAAAACTCAATTTTCCAAAATTTTTGGTAAATTTTGGAGTTTTGTCATAAATGAAAACAAAACGTATCTAACAAAATTTTGTAAAAACTGCATCAACCATTAAAAATGTATTCTCACATAAAATGACATGCCAGGTTTAAAAAAAAAAAAAAAATGTGCATAAGAAGGCCAAAACAGCCTGCGTCATTGACTCATTTACACATAATCAAGTACATGTACATCAAAAAGGGTCCCTTTCCTGTATTGTGATGGTAATGACATGGGCCACAATCTCTCACCAAAAGACAGCTGTGATTGACAAGCCCCATTCAGCCCTTATGGCCATTTAACCACTTAAAAGGGTACTCCGTTGCTCAGCATTTGCAACAAACTGTTCCATCGCCAGGTGCTCCTGATGTCATAGCCCCACCCCCTCACAATGTCACGTCCTGCCCCCTCAATGCAAGTCTATGGGAGGGGGCGTGACAGCCATCATGCCCCCTCCCATAGACTTGCATTGAGGGGGCGGGCTGTGACGTCACGAGGGGACGGGGCTATGACATCACGAGCACCCGGCACCGGCTGCAGCGTTCAGAATAGTTTGTTGCAAATGCTGAGTACCCCTTTAAGGACCAAGCCCATTTTCACCTTAAGGACCAGGCCAATTTTATTTTTGCATTTTCATTTTTTCCTCCTCGCTTGTCCATTGTAATGACATCACTCATTTTACCATAAAATGTATTGCACAACCCAAAAAATACTATTTGTGTAGAGAAATTAAAAAGAAAACCGCAATTTTGCTAATTTTGGAAGGTTTCGTTTTCACACCGTACAATTTAAGGTAGAAATGACATGTGTTCTTTATTCTGTGGGTCAATAAAATTAAAATGATACCCATGATTACATACTTTTCTATAACTGTTGCACTTAAAAAAATCGCAAACTTTTTAACCAAATTAGTACGTTTAAAATCCCTCTATTTTGACGACCTATAACTTTTTCATTTTTCCGTATAAGCGGCGATATGAGGGCAAATTTTTTGCACCGTGATTTGTACTTTTTAATGATTCAACATTTGTTCATCTAAAACTTTTACAAATATGACAAAAAAGCTGCAATTTTGGATTTTATTTTATTTTATTTTTTTACGTTCACACCGTTCACCGTACGGGATCATTAACATTATATTTTAATAGTTCGGACATTTACGCATGCGGCGATACCAAATATGTTTATTAATTGTTTTTTTTACACTTTTTGGGGGTAAAATGGGGAAAAGGGACATTTCACATTTTAAAATTTTTTAAAACTTTTTTTTACACTTTTTATGTCCCCATAAGGGACTATTTATAGGAATCATTTGATTGCTAATACTGTTCAATGCTATGCATAGGGCATAGCACTGATCAATGCTACTGGCTATCTTCTGCTTTGGTCTGCTCGATCTCAGACCAGAGCAGAAGAAGGCGGTGAAGGCAGGTGAGGGGACCTCTGTCCACCATGATTTCTAATCTGATCCCCGCGGCCCTTCTGCTTGCGATCAGATCAGCATAAAATATAGCCGCGCTGCCACAGATGCCATGATCTGTATTGATCACAGCATCTGAGGGGTTAATGGCAGAAATCCGCACGATCGCAGATGTCGGCCATTACCGGCAGGTCCCAGGCTGCTATCAGCAGCCAGGACCTGCCCCACATGACCCAAGCATCGCTGCGATGCACGCGGTCATGTACAGGACATAAATGTACGCCCTGGTGCGCAAGGTACCGCCACACCAGGATGTACATTTACGGGGGTTAAACCTTTAAAGGGCACTCCGGTGGAAAACTTTTTTTTTTTTTTAAATCAACTGGTGTCAGAAAGTTAAACAGATTTGTAAATTAATTCTATTAAAAAAAAATCTTAATCCTTCCAGTACTTATTAGCTGCTAAATACTTTTTGGAACACAGAGCTCTCTGCTGACATCATGAGCACAGTGCTCTCTGCTGACATCTCTGTCCATTTTAGGAACTGTCCAGAGCAGCATATGTTTGCTATGGGGGATTTTCTCCTTCTCTGGACAGTTCTTAGAATGGACAGAGATGTCAGCAGAGAGCACTGTGCTCGTGATGTCAGCAGAGAGCTCTGTGTTCCAAAAAGAAAAGAGTTTCCCCTGTAGTATTCAGCAGCTGATATGTACTGGAAGGATTAAGATTTTTTAATAGAAGTAATTTACAAACCATTTAATAAAAAATAAATAAAAAAAAGTTTTCCACTGGAGTACCCCTTTTCCCATTTTTTCACCCCACAAATAATTTATTTTTGTTTCGCTGCAGGTTATATTATAAAATAAGTGATATCATTGCAAAGTACAATTGGTGATGCAAAAAACAAGCCCTTATATGGGTCTGTAGGTGCAAAATTGAAAGAGTTATGATTTTTAGAAGGGAAGGAGGAAAAAGCAAAAATGCAAAAACGAAAATTAGTCCTTAAGGTGAAAATAGGCTGAGTCCCTAAGGGGTTAAAGGGGTAGTCCAGTGCTGAAAAACTTATATCCTATCCTTAGGATAGGGGATAAATTTCAGATCGGGAGGGGGGGTGTCTGACCGCTGGGGCCCCCCGCGGTCTTCTGTACGGGGCCCTGGCAGCCCGAGGGAAGGGAGTGTATCGACCACCGCATGAAGCAGCATCCGACATGCCCTCTCAATACAATTCTATGGCAGAGCCGGAGATTGCCGAAAGCAGCGCTCCGGCTCTGCCATAGAGTTGTATTGAGGGGGGGTGTCAGTCGCCACTTTGTGCGGTGGTCAACACGCCTCCTTCCCGCGGGCTCTGGGGCCCCGTACAGGAGATCACGGGGGGCCCAGCGCTTGGACCCCCCTGCGATCTATAACTTATCCCACTTATCCCCTATCCTTATTTTTCACCAGACTACTCCTTTAACAGAGGGGCCTACCCAAACTATATGGAAGCAGCAACTATGAACAGAGTGGCCTACCCAAACTATATAGGGGGCTCCATATAGTTTGGGTAGGCCCCTCTGTTAATAGTTTTCCCCATAGTTCCCCTTTTAGAGAGGCCTCCAACTATATGGGGGGAAAACTATTAGCAAAGAGGGGCTTACAACAACCATATGGGCCGGGGCACAACTTCCACTATATATTTGTTGTACGCCCCTTATTGCTGCTAATTGTTGCCCCCATATAGTTTATGCCTGAATGCCTCCTCTTCATATCTTTTGCCCAGGCAGCACGCCCCAGCTCAGCTGCCTGCCACCTGCATTATATAGTTCTGCGACTGCTTGCCTCCGCCCCCCCCCCCCCCCCAGCCCAAATTATCATTATATATATTTTTTATATACATTTATGGTGCCGGCGCCGCTCTAGTGCTTATTTCACACCGCTGCCAGGAGGCATTCAGGCATAAACTATATGGGGGCAGCAATTTGCAGCAAAAAGGGGCCTACAACAACTATACAGTGGAAGTTGTGCCCCAGCCCATATAGTTGTTATAGGACCCTGTTTGCTAATAGTTTTCCCCCCATATAGTTTATGCCTGAATGTCTCTTGCGTGCTGTTGGAAAATAAGCACTAGAGCAGCGCCAGCACCATCAATGTATATAAAAAATATATATAATGATCATTTGGGGCTGGGGGGGCCCGGAAGCGAGCAGTCGCAGAACTATATAACGCAGGTGGCAGGCAGCTGACCTGGGGCCTGCTGCCTGGGCAAAAGATATGAAGAGGAGGCATTCAGGCATAAACTATATGGGGGCAACAATTAGCAGCAAAAAGGGGCGTACAACAATATAGTTGTTGTACACCCGTTTTTGCTGCTAATTGTTGCCCCATATAGTTTATGCTGCCTGAATGCCTCCAAGTCCTCATCAAATCTTTTCCCCAGGCAGCAGGCCCCAGCTCAGCTGCCTGCCACCTGCATTATATAGTTCTGCGATTGCTCGCCTCCGGGCCCCCCCAGCCCCAAATGATCATTATATATATTATATTTTATATACACTTATGGTGCCGGCGCTACTCTAGTGCTAAATTCGAACTACCAACACTCACCTTAGCCAGCGGAGCGGAGCTGCGGCGCACCTGACTTTCTCAGTCGGCAGGCAGCAGAGATACTCTCCTGTGCTCAGCCTCCGCCACAGCGCTACTGTGAGGCTGAGGCTGTATCTATGCTCAGCGGCTGCGTGGGAGTAAGTATAACCTCCCACCGGCCACTGCAAATTTAAAGAGACAGGCCGGCCCCGGAGGTATCCCTGCTGCATGGAAGCAGCATTGTCGCGGCAGCGCCAGCGTGACCATGATTACTGTAAGTTATCAGTCAGGAGTGGTGGCAGGCCCACTCACTGACTTGACTGACCAACAACCAAAAAAAAAAAAAAAAGGTCCAGGGACAGCCGGGCCCCCTAAAGCTCTGGGCCCCATACAAGTGTATGGCTTGTACCCCCCTGATGGCGGCCCTGACTGAGGCTCTATAACATGCTCCTGGCTCATACATCAGGATGATTAACAAACTAGGAGTCTGCAATGAGCCCTGCCTGTCCTGCCCTCATTTCCTGTACAGTGGTCCCTCAACATATGATATTAATTGGTTCCAGGAGAACCATCATATGTTGAAACCATCATATGTCGAGTACATATGTCTATGTAAAAATGGTAATTGGTTCTGGGGCCTCGGAACCATTGTATGTTGAATACATATCTCTATGGGAAACTGCTAATTGGTTCTGGGATGACAATTGTTTGTGGAGTGTATGGGGAGTGTTTAACAAACCAGGGTGCCTCCAGCTGTTGCACAACTAAAACTCCCAGCATGCATGTACAGCCATTGACTGTCTGGGCATGCTGGGAGTTATAGTTTTGCAACAGCTGGAGGCACACTGATAGGGAAAGATTGATGTATGGGGTGTATAGTGTGTCTATGTATTGTATGTGATGTGTGACATCGCATACAGTACTGTACAGTTATTTAAATACCTTCAGGGGGGACAGAATGTCCTCCATTACGATCCTGCCGACTACAGCTCTATAGGAAAGGAAGGGGAGGGCAGCCAGCAGCTCATTGGATGCCTGCAGCAAGATGCTGCATGTTATTGGCTATGGCTGCACTGGGGGGGCGGGGCTTACACAGAGCTCACAGTGGAAGCCTGTATGAGTTAGCAGGACAGCATGTGAGTAACAGGAGGCAGAACGGGGCACATTAAACAACTATCTGTCAGTTGCTGAAGTTGTCAGATAGCTGTTTGTATGATGGCCCCTACACACAGCAGCATCATATGTCGAGGCTGCCTTCAACATACGATGGGCTCTGAGAGGCCATCATATGTTGAAATGATCATATGTCGAGGCCATCATAAGTCGAAGGGTCACTGTATTTGGACTCCTCATAGAGACACACAGACAATAGCTTCAGGGACAGCAATTTTTCACCCAAAAATATACAACATTTTTTAACCAATGTATAATACAAATATACATATAATGGTATTATCTACATTATATAAAAAGTTTTTGTTGACCACAGGTACACTTTAAGGAAATGACTAAATGTCCCTGAGGCAGACTTTTAGTTAATTTCTTAACATCATGTACCAAGAAAATAAATTATCAAAAAATGTTGCCTTTATGCAAAATTGTGAAAAATGCTTTTTTTCCAAAACAATTTTATAAACTGGATCGTAAAAATGTAAAATACATAAATATATATCTATCTAACTGTCTATCTATATATTTCCATACTTATCTTAAGCTGTACAATAAAATTATGCTCTTCATTCATATTATTTTTAAAAAGGGAGGGAAACAATCATTTTATGCATTTCCTAATACTAAAATCTTCATGTGAATGAAAGCCTGCCATATATTTAAATTAAAAAAAACTAGACCTCAAAAAGCTATGAAGCCTATGGCTGTCAGGATGCGAGGAGGCAAAAACAAAAAAGTTGTCTTGGTTCCTAAGGCAAAAAAAGACTTGGTCCTTAAAGGGAAGGGGTCATCTTTTTCATGCTGCCCAAACTATGAGTTTATCAGGGCGGTCCTGATGTCTTTTCTCCACCCCACCAGCCTTGGTTTATAAATTTCTGCCTGTTTGGGCATAGGCCGGTTGGGCCAGCAGAAGCCATCTGGAACCCATCCGAATGACCTGTTCAGGAGCTTGAAAGCGATGACAGGTTAAGGAATGGTCCAGATACAGTAAAATCTCCCTCAGTGGACACCTCCCAATAGCAGACAGTTTTTAATTCCCCAGCAGAGTCCCATAAGACTTAATGTATTTTCACCCTCCGAATAGAGGTAATTTCCAATAGCGGATGCAGACACACCCAATAGGGTGTAATCGGGGACAAAACACTCCCAATAGGGGACAACCAGGCTTATGTGCCAGCGCTACCTTGTAGACAGGACAGCCATCAGGGGGTACAGCCAATACCCCGGTAAGGGGCCCAGGCCACTGCTGCAATGCTGTTTAAACAGTGGTTTCCTGCTTTTGTATGTCCGCCAACCACATTATTCACCCCCCTCTTCCCTGGTCCCTGTGCCACTTTATACCCCTTGCGCCAAATCATCCCCCATTTATTACCCCGTGTCACATCATTTCCTCTTGATCCACCCCTGTGCTATTTCATTCCCCCTTTATTACCCTCAGGAAATTCATCACCCCCTCTTTTCCACCACCACCCCCCATGCGATTTCATTCCCCCTTTATCCCCTGTGCCATTTTATAATGAATTTTCACAGGGGTGATGAATTTACACAGGGGGTAATAAAGGGTATAAGTGGGGAGGAAATTATATGGAGGAGGAATAAGGGGAGATTCAATGATGCTGGGAGATTCTACTGTAACATTGCTTCTTATTGTGTTTTATAGGTGATTACAGGACAGTATTCCGTAATTTAGGAACATTTTTTAGCCTTTTTTTTCCAATAGGGGACATCTCTCAATAGTGGACACTTTTTTATTCCCCATGAGTGTCCGCTATTGGGAGATTCTACTGCATCATGTTATTTACAAATTTTTTTCTGCTGATAAATTAAAGAAATGTTCTTACCTTCCACAAGTTTATCAGCAATTAATGTTTCTTCTTCCTTCTCTTTTTCCTCTGGCTTTGTAACAACCATTGATGTTAAAGGAGTTACAAACTTAAACTTCAAGGACAGATCAAGAGCTTGCGCTGTTAGATTGGCCTTTTCTGCTGAATCTGCATAAAGCCTTAAATTTGGAAAACCAACATGTGGAAATATGTTATTATGTTACTTACCATATACCATACTATAGTATGCATGCTATTACATAGTATAAAAAAAACACTATGGGGGAGATTTATTAAAACCTGAGGAAGAGTGGTGCAGTTTGCTATAACAACCAATTAGATTGCTTCTTTCATTTTTCAAAAGTCTTTGCCACATTTTTATTGTACACTACTGATTTCTTTAGGAATCTGAAAAAAATAAGGTAACAGTCCTCAAGTGATCTAGTGAGAGGGAGGGACTGGGGGGGAGAGGAGGTGGGAGAGAGGAAATAGGAAGAGGAAGGAATCAGATAATAGAGGTGAAGAAAAAAGAGAGATTAGGCCATAGAGTAAAAATACATGAATTTAATGAAGAAATTAGATAAAATACAAAAAGGGTAGATGTGAGCTAGAGGGGGTACTCCTGAAGAAAGGAATAGTCTCCTGAAACACGTCTAGCCCTAGTGTTTTACCTGAATCCCCAGGATTATACTATAGATCGCCAACTGCCCTTTAGAGCCTGATACGGACTATCTATCAACACAGAGACTGACATCACTGGCCAGCATTCAAACTTAGCGCTTTTTTTTTCTCCTGAGCGCGCTCAGCACCACTCTGCCTCACACAGGATCGGAGCCGGACCAACGAGGACGCCGAACCCACTCACCACTGCGAACACGCTCCTGCTCCTGTGCGCTCGCTGGGTGAGACTGGAAGTGGAAGTGCTGGCAGCAGTGCAAGCAAAAAAGACGTCGCACCAGATTGCTGCTCAGCTTCACAGGACCCTATGGACAAAACTGCATAACAGGAACCTGCAGAATATCTTTTTACCTACAGGACTGTACATATTGATACACCATATTGCTGTGCCTTTCTTTTACAGGATACATACCTTCTGCACTTATTTATCGTACATGTAACATACGTTTTGGAACAGTATTTCTGAACTTTGATCTATAGGACATTATATGCACCATCTGGGGATTCAGAACTTACATTTTATTTTTATTTTTGACATATTTTTTGCACATTTAATTTATTTATTTATTTATTTTATTTATATTGAATTTATCCTATTTATTGTATCTTATTTTTCATTTTTGGAGGGGAATCGCAAGGGCCCTGCGTTACCCCCCTCCAGCTCAAATCTACCCTTTTTGTATTTTATCTACCGGTAATTTCTTCATTAAATTCATATATTTTTTACTCTATGGTCTAATCTCTCTTTTTTGTTCACCTCTATTATCTGATTAATTCCTCTTCCTATTTCCCCTCTCCCCCCTTCTCACTAGATCACTTGAGGACTGTTACCTTATTTTTTCACACTTCATGTTTTTGGCCAAACACCTTGGGTATTAGGTGCTATACAGTTAACCTTGGTTATGTAATTTTCTACCTAGTCGAGCGGCACAATCCCCCTGTTACACTTCTTTAGGAATCTACCGTAGTAGGTCTCATTTGGGTATTCATTTTTTTTTTTTTTTTTTTTTTTTTAAGAAGACTTTGGGAGTACTAGATATTCAGAAATGCTAGATAGCTGTCAATCTGTTCAAAGTCAAAGCTTTTTGCAGTTATTCTTTGGTGAACAGCTTTTCTTCAGTGAGTTTGCCCTTGATGCTATTTTGCCAGTAAAGCCTCATATGACTACTATTGGCCCCACTCTCTGGATCTGCAAAATGACTTCCTCTTTTATTGTATTTCCACTCTAGCATAACTTTTCAAATAAAATAACTTTTTAAATGCAATGAATTGCTAGATTTGAAAAATAAGAAGTGCACTTCTAGATCAATACACGTACCTTTTCTCCAACAGCTGCTGTATAGTCAGATATGCCCAGAGTCTTTCTGTAAAGTCGCCAAAGATGTATTCCTGCTTTTTGCTCACATCACCCTCACTTTGAAGTGGAATATTTTCTGTGTATTTTATGGGTTTATCAGCCTATTCAAAATATGACAATGCACATGTACAAAATGGATTTTTCATCACAGTTAATAGGAAACGAAGGTTGGCATGTTATCCTAAATATTCAGAAATAACTAGGTATGATCATGGAAGGGGGAGGGGAGTGGCGGGGCACCTCCGACTGCTTGGACATTCCAGCAATCTCTAGAACAAAACTCCTGAAGCTCACCTCTGAATTGAGTGGTGATTGAGTATGCGCATTTCTGCGCAATTTGCTAAAGATAGTCAACTTGCTTACCTTCAGCACTCCATATTTTAATACAGAGGCTTCACGAGTGCCATTTTTGAGATCACAGGAGTCCCAGCACTCTTACCCCCTGAGATCATACACTTAACCTCTATCCTAATGTTGGGGATGAGTATTTATGGTCCTAATGACGTCAGAGCCTACACGGGAGCGTTGCCTGTGCCTCCTTTTCACACAGCAGTGCTGTAGCAATAAGGATTCAAGGAACCAGAACTTTTAATCTACTGGACCAATATATGTAAGTGACCCCTTGTTTTATTGCTGTTCACTGGCAGTATATCCCAGTGTATTGGGTTAAGTGCAGGTGAACAGCCTGTACATTTCCCTTTAACCCCTTAAGGACCAATCCCATTTTCACCTTAAGGACCAGAGCATTTTTTGCACATCTGACCACTGTCACTTTAAGCATTAATAACTCTGGGATGCTTTTACTTATGAATTTGATTCCGAGATAGTTTTTTCGTGACATAGTGGTAAATTTTCGTTGATACTTGCATCATTTCTTGGTGAAAAATTCCAAAATTTCATGAAAAATTTGAAAATGTTGCATTTTTCTAATTTTGAAGCTCTCTGCTTGTCAGAAAAAAAAAACCATACCAAATAAATGATATATTGATTCACATATACAGGGTGGGCCATTTATATGGATACACCTTAATAAAATGGGAATGGTTGGTGATATTAACTTCCTGTTTGTGGCACATTAGTATATGTGAGGGGAGAAACTTTTCAAGATGGGTGGTGACCATGGCAGCCATTTTGAAGTAGGCCATTTTTTAGTTTTTTCAATAGGAAGAGGGTCATGTGACACATCAAACTTATTGGGAATTTCACAACAAAAACAATGATGTGCTTGGTTTTAATATAACTTTATTCTTTCATGAGTTATTTACAAGTTTCTGACCACTTATAAAATGTGTTCAATGTGCTGCCCATTGTGTTGGATTGTCAATGCAACCCTCTTCTCCCACTCTTCACACACTGATAGCAACACCGCAGGAGAAATGCTAGCACAGGCTTCCAGTATCCGTAGTTCCAGGTGCTGCACATCTCGTATCTTCACAGCATAGACAATTGCCTTCAGATGACCCCAAAGATAAAAGTCTAAGGGGGTCAGATCAGGAGACCTTGGGGGCCATTCAACTGGCCTACGACGACCAATCCACTTTCCAGGAAATTGTTCATCTAGGAATGCTCAGACCTGGCACGTTCCCTGAGTTTTTCCAGCAAGATGGTGCAGTACCACATTATGGGTGTCAGGTCCAAGCATTCCTAGATGAACACCTCGTCATGGTTCCCATTCCATATGATGAATATATCATCTATATACCTCCTATATGTTACACAGTGGGGGAACAGGAGGAACAGTGGATTGGAGTAGATGTACAGATGTTCAAAAGGATTCGCAAAGCTAGGCGCCAAATGCGTCCCGATGGTGGTTCCGCGATGCTGGATGTACATCTGGCCAATAAAGGAGAACTCCAGAATATAAAAATTGTCCCCCATACTGCCGGCAGTAAAAAAAATGAAGATTTACATACCTTCCTCCGCTCCCCCGGGGCCTCCGGTAACCAGCTCCAGTCTCCGCCATGATCCTCTTCCTGGTTGCCGGTGGTCGGAGAGTCAAACTGCGCTCAGCCAATCACCAGCCGCAGTGAAGTCCCGACTCGGCCGGCGATAGGCTGTGCGGCAGTGTGAGAACGCTTCAGGACACAAAATCCTTCACTACACCGGAACCTGCTGCCGAAAACGTCACACTGCTGCTCAGCCTATCGCCGGCCGAGCCGGGACTTCACTGCGGCCGGTGATTGGCTGAGTGCAGTATAACTCTCCGACCACCGGCAAATAGGAAGAGGATCGCTGCGGAGACCGGAAACGGTTACCGGAGGCCCCGGGGGAGCGGAGGAAGGTATACACATCTTTATTTTTTTACTGCCGGCAGTATGGGGGACAATTTTTATATTCTGGAGTTCTCCTTTAAATTTGAAGTAGTTATGTTTAAGTATGATATGTATCCCATCAAGTATGAAGTTACACTGGGCGGGTTACATCCATGGTTAAAAAACAGTAGTTATCCTCCCAGGGTATTTGGAGAATGGAATTGATGAAATCTGGTGTGTCTTTGGTATATGAAGGTAATTGGCGTACGTATTTATGCAGAAGAATGTCAATGTACTGGGATAGGATGGAGGTGATTGAATTAATTCCAGGATGATGGGCCTTCCTGGAGGATTCTTGGTGTTTTTAGATACTTTTGATAGATAGTAAAATAGAGGTGTGTCGGGTTCTGTCACAAATATGTATTTGAATTTCCTGGTTCTTTTCCAGCAGAGTATGGGGATCAGTTTGGTATTTTTTGGGGGGGTTGTAGGATAAAGCGTCATAGAATGTAGTGTCGGAGAGTAGCCTCAGTGCTTCCATAATGTAGTCTGCTCAGTCCAGGATCACGATCTCCCCCCCACCTCCCTTTATCAGCTGACTTAATGACGAGTTGTGTGTCATTGGCAAGATCTTTAATGGCTTTTTTCTGCAAAGTTGATTTGAGTTTTTAGTGTAAGTACTTTTCTGTGTACACAAAGTTTCAAAATCTTGGGAAACTCCTGCTGAAAATGTTTCTAGTAAGCCCCCTTGGTGGTGTGTGGGGTAATAAGTAGATTTAGATTTGAGTCCTGTTTCAATTGGTGGTGGATATAAAGTTATCTGATTTTCTCCATTATTTTTGTGAGAGGTTGTAGTATTATGGGTGATTGTAAATTGAAGTGGCGTTTTAGTGTGAGCTTCCAGACATATGCATTTAGATCCAGGAACAAGTTGAATCTGTTGGATCTGCTGGTAGGGCAGAAGGAGAGCTACTTCTCCAAAACACTCTGTTTGATGGGGGACAGGGTTTTTGGAGAGGTTGGTGTTTCCTGACTTGCCACCCGCCCAGCGTTACGCTTGCCACCCGCCCAGCGTAACTTCATACTTGAAGGGATACATTTCATACTTAAACATAACTACTTCGCATATAATGGCCAGATGTACATCTAGCAACGCGTTACCGCCATCAGAACGTGTTTCGTGCCTAGAAAATCTTTTTATGGGTCTTTATGAACATCTATACATCTGCTACAATCCACTGTTCCACCATTGTGTAACATATAGGAGGTATATAGATGATATATTCATAATATGGAATGGGAATCGTAACAACCTAAAGAGTTTTGTGGACACCATCAACCAAAATACCTGGGAACTAGAATTCACACACAATACCGCTGATAATAACGCAGAATTCCTAGATCTTTTAGTATTCCATAACTCTTACCATGAAATCAATACCAGAAAATTCTTTAAAACCGTAGACAGCAATAGCTACCTAGACTTTGAAAGCTCACACTATAACAAATGGTTAATTAACGTTCCATTCGGTCAATTCAAAAGGATACGTAGAAATTGCATGCAACAGGAGGATTTCCAGAACCAGAGCCAAATTCTGAAAAACAGATTTTTGGCTAAGGGATACCCAAAACCACTCATTCAAAGCAGCTTTCAAAAGCCAACAATCTGGATCAAAAAAGCTATCTACTACCTAAACCTGCTACAACTGACCCTGTGAAAGAACCTCCATATTACACTGCTGACAATAAAGCTATCAGAGCCATCATCCAAAAACAATGGCAAACCCTCCGTCTGGATCCATTCTTGAAGGATATCCTTCATACTAAACCTCAAATCACTCTCAGAAAGGGTCGCTCCCTAAAAAATCATCTAGTCCCCAGCAGACTTAAACCTCTAACAACCACCAGTACAAAAACCTTCCTTCCAGTGATTGGAAGTTTCAAATGCAGCAGTATACAATGCAAATGCTGTTTATCCATCTCTCATGGTTGCAAAAAATTTAAGTGCAATATTTCTGGGGAAACATTCCAAATGAAATCCTTCCTCAATTGTGGCACATACTTTATGATAGATCTACTAGAATGCACCTGTGGACTTCAATATATAGACTGCACTATCCAACCTCTTTGGTGTAGGCCGAATAAACATAGAGCAAATGTGCTCAAAGGATTCAATTTGCAATGTGTTTCTCGCCATGCCGCCATTAGCCACAAAAGCAGATTCTCCGATTTCACATTGACACCCACTGAGCATATTCCAAAAACCACAAATCAATGCTCTGGGACACTACGAAGACATCAGAATTTCTGGATTCACAAACTTAAAACATTAGTTCCTACTGGCATGAACGAATAACACAATACTTGCCAATCTGTCTCTAACATAATTGGCTGTACTAGAGAAGACAAAAGGATATCCTGCACTCACCGCAGCAATTAGGGTCCAACGGCTCCTCTCCTGGGCTTCCAGCAGATGGTGCTGACAGGGCTGGCGTGGTGCGCTTAGAGGCAACTGCCGGCGGCTTAGCGTATGACTTCCATCCGGAAGCATACGACGCTACATGAAACCGCTGGCAGACGCCTCTGAGCGCCCCATGCCTGCCCTGTCAGCCCTGTCCACTGGAAGCCCAGGAGAGGAGCTGTTGGACCCTAATTGCTGCAGTGAGTGCAGGATATCCTTTTGTCTTCTCTAGTATAGTTCATGATGGATGTCTGTTCATATTATCCTGGCACTGCCGCTGGTCGATATCCTGGTTACCTACAGCGTGGATCCTTGGTCCATAGGTTTGTTGGCTGCTGAGTAGATTGCTAACAGTGCCGCTTCTGACTGCCTTCTGAATCGTGTCTAACATAATTGGACCTTTTATGTATTTCTGCATACATATGCATCAGTTCATGTAACAAAACTTGTCATTTTATATATACATATAATTCCTATTTATCCTTATATAGTTAATTTCTGCATATATACACCTATGTATATAACTATACTTATAAAATTATAATTATATTTCTGGTTTTAATGTTCCTTTCCCCATTATGACCATATTGCATTGTATTTCCCACAATTTAAAGGGGATATCCAGGAAAAAAACTTTTTATATATATATATATATATATATATATATATATATATATATATATATCAACTGGCTCCAGAAAGTTAAACAGATTTGTAAATTATTAGAAAAAGAGACAAAAATACCCAGACCTAAAGGAAGGTAAACTACCGTATTTATCGGGGTATACCACGCACCGACCTATAACACGCACCCTCATTTTACCAAGGATAAGTTTTTTACCCAAATATCCAAGGTAAAATGAGGGTGCGTGTGTGCGCGTGTATACCCCGATACACCCCCAGGAAAGGCAGGGGGAGAGAGGCCGTCGCTGCCCGCTTCTCTCCCCCTGCCTTTCCTGGCGTCTAGAGCCCTTCTCTCCCCCTGGCTATCGGCGCCGCTGCCCGTTCTGTCCCCCTGACTATCGGTACCGGCGCCCCATTGCCGGCGCCGATAGCCAGGGGGAGAGAAGCGGTGCCGACAGCCAGGGGGAGAAAAGGGGCAGCGGCACCCATTGCCGGCGCCGCTGCCCCGTTGCCTCCCCCCATACCCGGTGGCATAATTACCTGGGTCGGGTCCGCGCTGCTGCAGGCCTCCGGCGTGCGTCCCCTGCGACGTTGCTATGCACGGTGCGGCGCACTGACGTCATGCGCCGCGGGAGTCTTCTGCTCTCAGGACCGGTAATCTACCACCAAGCTGCCTGTTATCTGTCCTGACACAGTGATACAGTGAAACTAGCAACTGGGAACTTTAATACTTCCTCAGTATAACACACCAAACATTATTTCATTGCCATCCATTAAGAGGAACTTGTTACAATATTACATTATCATCTCTCCAGTGAAAAGGACTGTTTTCTAAGAGACTTTCCGGCAATTCAAGGGTCTTTAACTCTTTCAGTCCATATCAGTATATTTTGCCTTCACTATTGCAGTGCAATTTGTCTATAACTGTTCCAGTTTAATAGTGCATTCTGTGATATTAATTAGTTACCAGTGATAGTCTATTTTAGGTCATTGTCTACTCCTCTCACAAGGGGCCCCTTGTGAGGTGGAATATTTTATATTTTATATCAATTTTTTATCAAATCTGTATATCCTATTATAATTGAAGGACGATCCTTGTTTCCTTCAATTGATTCATATAGTTTACCTTCCTTGAGGTCTGGGTATTTTTGTCTCTTTTTCTAATATTTATTATTGGCACCATAGGTATAGGTGCATTACCCATTTGTCCTCGGTTGGTGATATAATTGTGAGCTGCACATATTTCTTCCTCTTTTGTTTCCTAGAGATTTGTAAATTACTTCTATTAAAAAATCTTAATCCTTTCAGTACTTATGAGCTTCTGAAGTTAAGGTAGTTCTTTTCTGTCTAAGTCCTCTCTGATGACACCTGTCTCAGGAACCACCCAGTTTAGAAACAAATCCCCATAGCAAACCTCTTCTAAACTGGGCGGTTCCCGAGACACGTGTCATCAGAGAGCACTTAGACAGAAAAGAACAACCTTAACTTCAGAAGCTCATAAGTACTGAAAGGATTAAGATTTTTTAATAGAAGTACCGTAATTTACAAATCTGTTTAACTTTCTGGAGCCAGTTGATATATATAAAAAAAAAAAATCCTGGATAACCCCTTTAATGCTTCTATTGCATGCTCCAATTGTAACTATATTTCTCTATATTACCTCCGTGTTATCAGTACATTCCTTTTATATCCCTGTGGTATTACCATCACCATATTCCCTATGCCTATATATACATCGGCACAGTCCCATCCATTCTCGATACCTCCAGTTATAATACAATTCCACACTCTATTTATCTTTATTCACTCTCCCACTTTCCAGCGAATCTTTAGCTGCATAATATCCCATGCGCCAGCTTCACTCTCCTCCGTTATATATACAACAAGCACTACGATACCAGTCATTTATTGATACAAACCAAGACATGCCTCCTGCTTGCTATTGGTCTGGACGCGAGCACGTGACCCCGGACATAGCAACGCGTCCTTGCTCACCTTAACGGCGTCCCGCCTCCTTCCTCACACCAATCGCCGTCATCCTTCAGCCACAACTCCCTCATCCGAAAGTCTCTCATCCAAAACGCCGTCATGCCTCAGACGATTCTCCCTCAGACGCAACTTCCTGCCGCATAGCAGAGCGGACGCTGCACAGCACTGTATAGCAAAGTCGACATTGAATAGCATGTACAGCAGAACCCGTATAGCAGAGAGCCGACACTGACTCGGCTCTGCTACATGGCAGGAAGGTTTTTCGTCTGAGGGATGACGGAGTTTCGGATGAGAGACTTTAGGATGACAAAGGAGGGAGGAGGGAGTTGCAGTTGACGCCTGACGGAGATTGGTCTGAGAGAGGAGGCGGAAAACTGTTTTGCCTGACGGAGGACGGAGGTACGGCTGACGACTGATGATGTCCTAAAATGTACACCATTGTTATTGTATGTTTCAGGCTATGGTATATAACCTTTATATTGTATGACAACACTGATCTGTGCTGCAGCACTTCCCTTCTTATATTAGGGATCTAGTAAAAGTACAAACTGTGGTTACTTTCCTACTATGAAAGCGCGGAATTGGGCTAAAGTATTGTCTTTTTCCCTATAGCGATCTACAAGCTCCCTCACCTTTCTATTGTCCTTGTTTACATGTAACTATGAATGAACACCAAACTGAGGCTACTACTTATAGTAGCCACATGACTCTTTGTTTACATTTGTATCAGTCACATGACTCTTTCACTAAGCTCTTCCAGTTCATGTGTCACCCGACAGCATGTGATTACAGCATTTAAAGGGGTACTCCAGCCCTAATACATCTTATCCCCTATCCCCCGCAATCTGTCATTCAGCTCTCCGCATCGCTTGAGGCTCCAAGTGTGCAGAGTCACACACCCTCCCATAGACTTGCATTGAGGGGGCAGGGCGTGATGTCGCAATACTCCGGCCCCGTGGTCGTCACGCTGCACACTCGGAGCCTCCAGCGCTGCGGAGAGCTCACAAAGGTTGGTGCTGAATGACAGATTGCGGGGGTCCCCAGCGGCGGGACCCCCCGCGTTCAGGCATCTTATCCCCTATCTTTTGGATGGGGGATAAGATGTATTAGGGCAGGAGTACCCCTTTAAAAGAGACTGTATGTTTAAGCATGTTTAACTTATATACAGAAACTGCATGTGTAGTTTTATTTCCGTTTATTGTTTGTTATATACATTTTTATGGATGTTTTATTCTGTTTCTATATCCTCCCCCTGACCTTTCCAAAACATGTGACCTTTTTGTAACTCCACCCACTAATTGGTAGGAGCCATTTTGTTAGTGTATATAAGAGAGACCATGCTGCACTTTATGTATGCCATTCCGAGGCAGAGGGATTTTACCCTCGAAATGCGTTATTGCCATTGTATTGTTTTATTTAAGTATCAATAAAAAGGATTGATGCTGTACTATTACATCTGAAATTTGAGTTCTGTATGTGACCATCACGGATTCAGCGCCATCCATTGCCTTCTTCTTCATTTCTTCAATTCTTCTGACAGGTTTCTGCCAAGGATACCATCTTTGGCACAGACGGGCTGCAGATCCATGCCTCTACAGTACCCCTATATTGGGGTGATACGCATGCACCCAAGGGGGTTAGAAGGTGAGAGACCAACCTACACTGCTTTCTAACACACCCTTATCCACAGAATTACATGAGGCGCCGTCCTCCTGCCTTTTTTCCTTTATTTCTACTTTACCATAAATACATGTAGTGGCCTTCTACAATAATAAGCTCAGTTTTCCATTCACTGGGCAGAGCATGGCATAAAGTGAGTGTGAAAAAAGACATGGCCTCCTGCAACGCCTGGTTTATCACAATTTATGCTACAAAGCTGGCGTAAAATGTAGTGTAGATTTCAGAACCACAGAATACCATTTCTTTAATGCTTGATTTGTTAAACTCCATTGTGTTAGTACTCAGACTGTTCAACCATATGTCATAAAGTAATATGTAATACAGTAATACAACACACAATCTGTACTTACCCCATCTGCCTTTACATCCACAATAAATGAGTTCAAGTCATTATCTGTTAAACGTCCGGCAACAACAATTTCACCCCCTTCATAGTAATGCTTGAAGTTGTTCTGAGTGAGGTCAGATACAGCATTCTCAGGATACTGCATTTCTATGTTAATCAGTGTTGGATTTGCAATTTCATTATAAAAGCCCTAAAGTGGAAAAATAAAATGGGAAATTGTAATAGATAAACAAAAGGAAAAAAGAATACAAGGATCAGGACATTTTGTATACTGTACTTTTGTGAAGAGACATTCTAATATGCAACAGCAACAGCATGCAACAGTATTTAGCTTACTGACAGGAACACTTGTATCCAGAAGACCAAATCAGATTCCACCATTAAAGTATCAGGGTTTCAGGAAATTCACAGATACAGACAAACAGGGTCTTGTGTGTCCATATTTGTGGTCATGTATTTTTTTTTTTTTGTGTGTTTCTTTTTAAAGAAATACGTTGTGAACATCCTGATGGTGACTGACGCAGTTTTTTTCCATCATAATTTGAAGAATATTTTGGATTTATCTGAGTGCTTTCTGAGAGACTGTACTTGCTGAGCAACATTAATGATAGTAGCGTGAAGTGTCTAATCTGCAGTGATTATTGACTGATGCAGTCGCGCTTAAATTTAGTAATTGATAGACTGACTTGACTGATTACTTGGACTGGACTTTAGCAGAATCCCCAATACTTTTAGTTCCTATCATCAGGCTTTGCTTTCACCCACGGTGCAGGGGTTAACTTACAGTAGATGTGTGTTTGTTGGACTAGGCCTCAGGCCTCCTTCAGGAACACCAGACAAACTCCTCAGACTTCTCTTCACTGTACCTCAGCTACAAGAGAGTGAACTGAACCCTGACCTCACTATATAAGGGGACCGTTTAGAGAGATCCCATTGGTAAGCTAAGTCACCTGTTCACCACTGCATACTCCCCTAACAACAAAGGTCTTTAGCAACAATTGATTTCTTAAGGCCACAATGCATAGAAAATACATTATATTAACTCTTAGAGTGGGGAAAAAAATATTTAGTCAGCCACCAATTGTGCAAGTTCTCCCACTTAAAAAGATGAGAGGCCTGTAATTTTCATCATATGTTACCTCAATTATGAGAGACATAATGAGAAAAAAAATCCATTAAATCACATTGTCTGTCTCAATTGTCTGTCTCAAGTTTTCTGTAAGTCTTCACAAGGTTTTCACACACTGTTGCTGATATTTTGGCCCATTCCTCCATACAGATCTCATCTAGAGCAGTGATGTTTTGGGGCTGTCGCTGGGCAACACAGACTTTCAACTCCCTCCAAAGGTTTTCTATGGGGTTGAGATCTGGTGATCACTCCAGGACCTTGAAATGCTTCTTATGAAGCCACTCCTTCATTGCCCGGGCAGTGTGTTTGGGATACAGCCATGTTTCATCTTCAATGCCCTTGCTGATCGAAGGAGGTTTTCACTCAAAATCTTACGATACATGGCCCCATTCATTCTTTCCTTTACACGGATCAGTCGTCCTGGTCCCTTTGCTGAAAAACAGCCCCGAAGCATGATGTTTCCACCCCCATTCTTCACAGTAGGTATGGTGTTCTTTGGATGCAACTAAGCATTCTTTCTCCTCCAAACACGACGAGTTGAGTTTTTCCAACAAGTTCTACTTTGGTTTCATCTGATCATAGGACATTCTCCCAATCCTCTTTTGGATCATCCAAATGCTCTCTAACAAACCTTAGACAGGCCCGGACATGTACTGACTTAAGCAGGGGGACACGTTTGGCACTGCATGATTTGAGTCCCTGACGGCGGAGTGTGTTACTGATGGTAGCCTTTGTTACTTTGGTCCCAGCTCTCTGCAGGTGTGGTTCTGAGATTTTTGCTCACCGTTCTTGTGATCATTTTGACACCACAGGGTGTGATCTTGTGTGGAGCCCCAGATCAAGGGAGATTATCAGTGGTCTTGTATCTCTTCCATTTTCTAATAATTGCTCCCACAGTTGATTTCTTCACACCAAGCTGCTTGCCTATTGCAGGTCTACAATTTTGTTTCTGGTGTCCTTCAACAGCTCTTTGGTCTTGGCCATAGTGGAGTTTGGAGTGTGACTGTTTGAGGTTGTGGACAGGTGTCTTTTATACTGATAACAAGTTCAAACAGGTGCCATTAAAGCAGGTAACGAGTGGAGGACAGAGGAGACTCTTAAAGGAGTACTCTAGTGCAGAGTATTCCTGCTCCGTCCTGCCCAGGCTGCAAAATAAATGAAAATGAATCATCACTCACCTTCCTGGGTTCCCGCGGAGCGCCACTACAGCTGATTGGTCCTCCGGTCCATCTCCTTCATACTTCCGGGTGTAACGAAGCATCACATGGCGCTCAGCCTATCCCCGGCCGAGGCTGAACATCGCGGCGGCCGGGGATAGGCTGAGCGCCATGTGACGCTTCGTTACACTCGGAAGTATGACGAGGATGGACCGGAGGACCGATCAGCTGTAGTGGCGCTTCGCGGGAACCAAGGGAGGTGAGTGATGATTCATTTTCATTTATTTTGCAGCCCGGGCAGGACAGAGCAGGAATACTCTGGACTAGAGTACTCCTTTAAAGAAGAAGTTACAGGTCTGTGAGAGACAGAAATCTTGCTTGCTTGTAGGTGACCAAATATTTATTTTACCGAGGAATTTACCAATTAATTAATTAGAAATTCTACAATGTGATTTCCTGTATTCATTACCCCCATTCTGTCTCTCATAGTTGAAGTGTACCTATAATGAAAATTACAGGCCTTAATCACTACCACTTGAAACAACTAGGGATGTTTTAGTCCGTATACATTTTTTTCAAACAAAAGAGCACTTACTCCAAATTTCCCAAGACAGGACTAATTGATCAGAACAATACAAGAATATTATGATATTTCCTGACTTATCTGCTCAAACTTTAGTAAGAAGGAGATAGTTTGTGACTAGCACTAGCATTTTGAGAGAAAATGGCATTTCCTATAAATGGGGGTTCCCTGTTCGCCTAATAATTGGATATAAGGGGAAGAAAGTAACGGCCAATACCCTAAAGGAAGCATTTGATCTTTGTGAAGAATGGGACCTCCTGCCTATTGAAACGATAAAGAATAAATGGCAGGAAACACCACTCTCCAAAATACAGGAAGAATCGGAAAAAAATGTAAGAAAAGAAAAAAAAGGGGATAAGAGTTACTGACTAATTGCTATATATGTTTATTACAGTTAATACCCTAGCCACTAACCATTGAGATATAGTGTGCCTTATTATAGGCAACTAGTGAGATTAGGTATCTCATAGCCTCCAAGATGGGAAGATTCCAACTAGAGTGAAGTGATTGATTCTTGTGTGAATGTTTTTGCTAACTTTTTTTGGTATGGCTGTGGTATGGTTTTGGGATGAATGGAAGGCATTTTACTTCAAATACTCTAAAAATAAAGATAACTTAAACCCTGGTGCTACACAAATTTCTATCGACTAAATTAATAAAAGGGGACAAATAAAAATGTCACTGTAATTTACATAATTAAATTGTAAGGGACTTAACTCACCATTTAAAAGATCTTTGTAACACTCATGTTTCAGAAGACAGGAACTCCGGTGGATGTGGATCCGCTGGACCTGTGTGGCAGATGACTCAGACCATACCAGGGAGCGGAGTCTAAGGTGCCGCTGGTTTTCACCAGAGCCTGCCGCAAAGCGGGATGGACTTGCTGCGGCAGGCGGCACCCAGGTCGCTACCCCTGGCACGGCTCTACCTCACAGGCAGATGAGGAGATGCGAGGCACAGGAGGGATAAGGCAGCTCGTAGTCAGGATAGCAGAAGGTCAAGGCAAGCTGCAAGGTAGTGTAGTCAGGATGTAGCAGCAGGTCAGTAGGCAAGTGGCAGAGGAGCAAGGTCAAGTCACAGAGCAAAGGATCAGATACACGGTAAGGCAACTCTCAGGAATGCTTTCTCTCAGGCACAAGGCAACAAAGATATGGCAGGGAAGTGAGGAGGGTGGAGGAATTTATCAATGAGCCACAGGTGAATTACACGAATGAGCACACTGGCACTTTAAATCTTAAAGCTTCGGCGCATGCATGCCCTAGGGGACGGGGACATGCCCACCAGAGCAGAGAGGCAGAGGCTGGGGCAGGAGAAGCACCAGGTGAGTGACGGACTGGGGCTCGCATGCGGGCACACGGTCCAGGATATTCTCCTCAGGCTCCCAAGATCTCTCCTCAGGACCGTAACCCTCCCAGTCGACCCCAGAAATTTTTTTTACCTCTCAAATTTTTTTTTAGCAAGAATCTCTTTAACCTTGAAGATGTCAGAAGAGCCGGGACACCCCGATCCCCCTTATCTTGCTGGTCACCAGAGACCAGGAGTTTATAAAGGGTAGACAATCTGTAGATGGTACTAGGAAGGTTTTGGATGTTGTGTCAAAAGTAGTGCGCGATCGGGTGCCTTCTCTGCTTCTTTTGGTAGATGCGGAGAAGGCATTCGATCACATACATTCGGGATATATGGAGCTGACACTCCAGAAATTCGGATTCCCACCCTATCTTATTAAATCAATTTTAGCATTATATTGTAAACCGTCTGCAAGGGTTTATACAGGAGGGGTATTATCAAGGAGATTCTCTATTGGGAACAGAACGAGACAAGGATGTCCACTGTCACCAATGATATTTTCCATGATAATTGAGCCTTTGGCTCAAAGCATTAGGGAAGTGGTAGAAGTTAAGGGAATAAAAATAGGGGATGCAGAACACCGTATATGCTTATTCACAGATGATATCTTATTGATGATGGAAGAACCGGATAAATCTCTACCAGTAATAATGGAAATGATAAATAATTACAGTAATATCAGCTATTCTAAAATGAACATAGACAAGTCCACAATCTTGCCCATTAATTTAGATCTAGTTACTATAGGGAGACTTAAAGAAACTCACTTACTTGGGCAGTATCATTTATTGTATATTTAGGAGTGAGACATACAAGTTATTTTTGTTTTATAATGTGCAGCATCTTAATTTACAATTAACAAATTGGTCAGTTTTCGAAGGTGCCAACATCATGGATGGGAAGGTTGGTACTTACGAAAATATGTATGCTACCAAAAATAATGTATTTGTTTAGGAACTTCCCAATTATATATCCTTTGAGTACACTGCAGAAGTTACAAATACTTCTGATGGGGTTTATCTGGGCACAAAAAAGGCGAGGGAAAATACTTTTTCTTCCAATTGAGAAAGGGGGAGTGGGCTGCCCGCATTTGATCACTTATTATAGAGTGACTATATTGTCACAATTAAAACAATGGTGGCATGCGAACACATAATCCCTGCAATGGGTAGAAATAGAAAGAGACTTATTAGGGGGCTCGGATTTACAGATGATATTATGGGGAATAGCCCTTACAGGTGAAGGGGAGATCACTATATACCCAGCTATTAAACCTTCTTTAGAAATATGGGGGTATATGGTAAGGAAAAAAATGATATCTCCTCGAAGATTTATGAATATACCCTTATCAGCTTATCAGCTATAGAATATCTATTACCCAATACTGATTTTCATCTCTGGAGGGAAAAGGGAATAAAGGGAATAAATGACTCAGTGATGAGTAGTAAGCTATTATCCTTTAATGAAATCAGTAAAATATTTGATATCCTGTCAAAAGAGTTTTTTAAATACCTCCTGTTAAGGCATTTAATATCAACATTTAAAGATGAGAGTACAGAAGTACCCAGATCTAAATATGATAATTACTTCTTTACATCTCCAAAAGATAAAGGGGCATCTCTATTACGTAATATGAATATCAAACTATGATTAATGACCAACTATTAACATTTAATTTAAAATGCTTCTCTGACAAACAATGGCCTCAAACTTATCGCCTACCGATAAAACTATCTAAATGTACTAGTTATTTGGAAAATTCAAGAAAAATTTTATATAGATGGTACCTCCCTCCAACACAAATGAAAAACATGTATCCAAGTAAAAACGATACATGCTGGAGATGTACTAAACAAAAAGGGACATTAATGCATATCTGGTGGGAATGCCCGCGAATACAAATATACTGTTACGCCGAGCGCTCCGGGTCCCCGCTCCTCCCCGGAGCGCTCGCAGCGTTCTCTCATTCGCAGCGCCCCGGTCAGACCTGCTGACCGGGTGCGCTGCGATATTACTCCCAGCCGGGATGCGATTCGCGATGCGGGACGCGCCCGCTCGCGATGCGCATCTCGGCTCCCGTACCTGACCCGTTCCCCGTCTGTGTTGTCCCGGCGCACGCGGCCCCGCTCCTTAGGGCGCGCGCGCGCCGGGTCTCTGCCATTTAAAGGGCCGCTGCGCCACTGATTGGCGCAGCAGGCCTAATCAGTATTCTCACCTGTGCACTCCCTATTTATACCTCACTTCCCCTGCACTCCCTCGCCGGATCTTGTTGCCATTGTGCCAGTGAAAGCGTTTCCTTGTGTGTTCCTAGCCTGTGTTCCAGACCTCCTGCCGTTGCCCCTGACTACGATCCTTGCTGCCTGCCCTGACCTTCTGCTACGTCCGACCTTGCTTTTGTCTACTCCCTTGTACCGCGCCTATCTTCAGCAGTCAGAGAGGTTGAGCCGTTGCTGGTGGATACGACCTGGTTGCTACCGCCGCTGCAAGACCATCCCGCTTTGCGGCGGGCTCTGGTGAATACCAGTAGCAACTTAGAACCGGTCCACCAGCACGGTCCACGCCAATCCCTCTCTGGCACAGAGGATCCACCTCCAGCCAGCCGAATCGTGACATATACTGGAATAATATATATAATTATCTATATAAGATATTGGAAATAGAATTAGAATGGAGTCCATAATTTGTTTTATTACAAATAGATTTATATAAATATACACCTGATGTAGCTTTGATTGTATATCATGTTGTTACTGCAGCAAGAATAGAAGTAGCCAAAAGATGGAAAACGGTGGAGCTCCCACATCTAGAGGAGGTTATTGCCTCGACTAATGGAGGGGATGATTGCAGAAAAGCTATGTATTTATAACAAATTTAATAGGATGTGGGCATTATGGGGAAAACTTGAAGAAGTAAAATAACTAGATGTGATACGTAATAAGAATGAATGAGTGATAGTGTGGATGGTCGCATGAATCTATCGGAAATTACTATAGGATATTATGTAAGATATCTAGGGAACAGTAAAGAGAATATGCCCTAGTGTAACCATAAGTGGGAATAAGTAGAAGGATAGATATCTTTATACATTTAAGTTTTATGTATTTATGTTATATGATTTGGTTGATTGGGTAGGTAGAGAAATGGATAATATCTGCCTCCAAGTTTGTTTGTAATGGAAATAAGGAAAAATCATAAATAAAAAAAAATAATAATTACAGGCCTCTCTCATCTTTTTAAGTGGGAGAACTTGCACAATTAGTGGCTGACTAAATACTTTTTTCCCCCATTGTATGTAACATGACATTAGTAAGTGCCATATAAAGAGTTCTAAGGAGAGGGGACCCATGACGGACATTGAGCAGCATCGGCCACACAGGATGGGAAGGAATACAGAAGAGCACGTGATTTCTGTACTGGGTCACCATATATATATATATATATATATATATATATATATAGTGTAAAAGAGAGACAGCACCAATCCTCTCAGCGTGTGCAGGTAATCATCCAAGAATGCCAACCCGGAAAAGCATACAAAGTCCAAAGTAGATACAGCACCAAATAGCTGGAGATAGCTGGAGACTCAAGCTTTTAGATGGAGTGTGACTTTATTTGCTATCCAATGTGCAATGTTTCGGCAACAAACTGCCTTTTTCAAGCTTGGAAAAGGCAGTGTGTTGCCGAAACGTTGCACATTGGATAGAAAATAAAGTCACACTCCATCTAAAAGCTTGAGTCTCCAGCTATCTCCAGCTATTTGGTGCTGTATCTACTTTGGACTTTATATATATATATATATATATATATATATATATATAATTAATTTGTATGCCTTTTCATTATACAGTATACAGTTAAAAAGTTTTATATTCAAAAACCATGATTACCTTTTAATGAGCTTTAAAAAAGTTTATCTTTATAGGAAAAGGAAAGGGACGGAATGGAGGGAAGGGTAACAAAGAAAAGTAATTAAATGAAACTTCATTGAAACGTATCACATAGATATAACTATAACCAAACATTATAAAAAATTACCTTTAGCTGCAAGTCTGCATCTGAGTCCTCATATATGCGACGGGCAATTCCTGAATTTTCTAGAGCTAACTTCTCCAGAAAAGGATAATCAACACTATAGCCAAAACCAAGACTGTACAAGGTGTATCTCCCCTGAATGGCTTTCTTTGCATTCTCTTGGATTTTTGAAGGGTTTGATTCACCTAAAAATCACACAAAAGATAATGTGGAGCTCACAACTGAAATAAACCAGGCTAACTGAAAAAACACCTACACCCATAAAGTGTAAAAATAAATACTTGGGGAAGAAAAAGTATCTCAGTCCTCAACAGGCCACAAAAGTTTGATATGATTCACCTTTATTTACCTAAGATTTAATAACATTTTTACACGTTTTCAGAAAAAAATTAAGCGAAGCAGCCATTCAGATCACATTAAGGGTGGGTTCACAAAACAGAATTTCTGGCTGGAAAACTTCCAACCAAAGATTTCAAGGGCCAGCCAGTGCCAACAGCAGTCAGTGGTAGAACATGCGCGGACTGCATGACCATCCCCATAGACTGCAATGCATTAAAAATGAAAATTCTGCAATGTGCAGAGGAATCCTATTAAAAACAATAGGAAGCTGCTGCATGGAATTTCCAAACAGAATTCCATAAGGTGGTGGGGCAGGGACCTATTGGCTCCATGCTCTGTCACTATGTCCAACTACATCTGCATCCTGAGAACACTGATTTACACCTGATTTAGTTGAAAGAAGCAGTTTTTACCATGTCCCCCCCCCCCCCCCAAATTGGTTCAGTGAGTCCCACCATGCAAGTGGCCTACAGCCATTTCCCCCACTGCCCCTTGCTAGCTACCCTTCTGCTAACAATCCTTGAGGACACTGCACAATGCATGGGGAAGGGGACATTCTCTGGGCCAAAGAACACCCCCTCCTCATGAACTCATCTGTCTCTCACCTTCTGCACATTGTAGAATTTTCCTGCTGATGGAACAAAGAATAATATGCAAGACAACAAATGGTGAGTGCCCCTTTAATTCTCTTTCTAAGATTGAAGTGTTTGTGTTTACTGTGGTGAACCTTAGAGCATCACTAGCTGCCATTCGGCTGATCAGTGCTAAATCAGGAGACACATGAGTTAGACGAAACATTGGACTAGCAGCATAACCAGCAGAGCAGAGCATTTTCTCCTTGTTGGACTGAATTCCACTAGTGTGTTTTCTGCACACCAGTCCTTGGTTGTATACTTACAATCTTTAACTAGAAGATGCAATGGAGAAATGTGTCTTTGAAGTTGTAATTTGATAAGTGCATTACCTATGATTGGATGAGTTGTACAGAATGAGAAAAATTGGCCTACTTTTCTCCACAACCATCTCCTCTCTCATCCATGTAATGTGTCAAGAATTTCAGCTCATCCCAAGTGGAAAAATGTTTTTTTTATACACCATTCTCCAGATCTATGCCTCCACACAATCCTGCCTCTGAACTCTACAGGCGGTTCTTTACACCTCATAGCTTGGTTTTGGTCTGGTATGCATTGTCAGCTGAGAGACCTTATTTAGACACCGGTGGTTCCTTCCAAATCACTGAGGTGACTCCAATCAAGGTGGAGAAACATCTCAGAGATGATCAAGAGAAATTGGAGACCCCAGATCTATCTTTCAAGTAGTAAAGCATAGGGTCTAAATACTTGTGTTCATGTGAAATTTTTGGTTTTTCTTTAAAAAAAATGTGATCATATTTCTAAAATTCAGTTTTCATTTATGGGTTATTGAGTTTCAGAATGATGGGGGGGGGGGAGGTTGATTTTTCTTTTTAAAAAAAATTGTAGTCATAGGCCGCAATATAACAAAATGGTCTGTAGAGTGTCTATAGACTTTCCAAATGCATTGTAAGTAAATGAGTCTGATACCACACACAAGCTGTGGGCAAGAGTGGTGCTGTTTCTGGCACAAACAAGTAAACCGGTTAAATATCAGTAACTAAAGGATAACCTTTTCTAGAAAACAAAACAAAATAACCTACATTGTTGTACCTACCTGCATTGGCTTCACCATCTGTCAAAAGGATTATCATGGAAACACTTCTCTCAGGAACAGTTTGGTTCTCATGTGCTTTATTCAGTAGATCAACCGCCTTCAGCACAGGGTCATTGATGTTTGTCCCTATGATATAACCATATATTTTTACAGTTGTTCTAATAGTCTTATGTGTTTAATGGATGCAAGAAATGTAACAATTGGCAAGAAAATACACATTCATTAGTTTTAGGGGATCAAGGATTTACAAGTAACCCAAGCAGAATTATAGTGTCTCAGTTAGTTTTGAGGTGCCCGATTAAGGTTTCTTGGACCAATTGGAGAAAATACTTCCAAGGGCCCAACCATTATCCCACACCAAAATGGTGACCACTGATGGGCTGAGAAAGCAGTTCTTGTTTTTTGATTCATGGACCATGAAGTGAAATTCAGCAGGGGACCGGCCACCATCAAAATGGCAGTGGTGAAGAGTTGTCTTGTTTTTTTTTTGTTTCGTGTTTTTTAAAACAAAGTCTGCTTCTTTTTTAATTTCCCCTAACTAATCTCTTTCATGACAAGCTAAGCCATCATCCTCCTTTCTAAAATTGTTGTTTATTGACAGACTGCATAGGCAAAGAAAAAGTAATCTTCTGCTCAGAGGTCAGTTTGCTGAAGATTGTAATTCAATCTTACTAGTAAATAGAATGACATCTGCTCTTATACAAATAGTGATTTTACTAAATAAAATATGGATTTACTTACAGCCTCTTGGACTGATCGTGCTGACATATTGTTTAGCTTCTTCTAGATTTTCTGGAGTTGCTTTGATTAAAGAATCTTTCCATAGAACAATTTCATTATCAAACAGGATGAAATTGAAGTGATCGTGCGCTGAGGTGTCATTCAGAATTCGGAGAAGTGCTTCCCTTGTCTATTAACACATAGATTTGTTAGGTGTAAATATGTGTACTTTATAAAACAAGACATATTCTGCAAGTCTCTGTTTATGAGGCCGGATTTATGACTACCAAACTATTAGAATCATTCTTGTTTAGGTAAACTTTCTCTCTAATACGTCTCTCCACACTGCTAAAATGGCTTATCATTTAGGTGCATTTCTAAAGTGGCGTCACTGCCGCGGTATTTTAAAAAGTCACAAATAGCTGAACAAAATGAGGCTTGCGCAAAAATGTGCAGTTTCACAGTATGAAACTGGCATTCAAGCTATAATGAATTTCTCTTACTGTGCTTGCTGTATTTCATCGGGCCCCTTCAAACAGATGATGGGTGATGTGCCGAGAGTCAGACCACCAACAATCTAACACAGATGGCCCTTTATATATTTTGAGACTGTCTGTAAGCACTGAGAGCCAAACCTCTACAATCTCATATCTATTCTTAAGATAAAGTCCCCAATAACCCTTTCAAAGTGTTACTTTATTAAGAAGCTTAACAAAAAAGTTTGTACTCTTAACCTTTAAAGGAAAACGGTCATCAGTGTCAGCGCACTTCCTGACATTACCGCTGCTGTTTCCCTAAGCCTGCTCACAGCGGAGCCCAGCAGGGAAGCAGCAGCGGTGACATCAGATAGCTCTGCTTATGCCTCTAGCCAGCCGCTGAAACAAAAGGAACAGAGAAAGATACCAGGAGAATGGAACCACAGATCGGGGACAGGTAAGTATGTGTCTCCCGCACTACCTGCCAGTACCAACAGATTTCCTTTAATGGGATTATTTAGTTTAGACATCTTCTTCCAGTACCTTTGGTTCCACAAAGAAAAGCTTTTTTTGTAGGTTTTCTGCCACCTAATTAACTGTAATCAGTAGATGAATGGAGTAATGAATGGACAAGTCCTCCAAAAAAAGAGATGCTAATGCAGTGTTCAACTGAGATCCCTGAAGGGTGTATTGACTTGTCCCAGTTTTGGTCCTAAGGGTTAACTTTTTAGGTTCTGGCTTAGTTTGTGTTGCTGTGGTTACACCTTGACCCTGAGGAAAAGTTGCCCATAGCAACCAATCAGATCGCTTCTTTCATTTTGCAGAGGCCTTGTTAAAAATTTAAGAAGCAATCTGATTGGTTGCTATGTGCAACTGGGCAACTTTTCCTCTGGACAGGTTTTGATAAATCTTCCCCATTGTCTCTGAAACAAGCTTTCCTATTCTGCTTTCTACTTTCCTCATGATTACCTGGTATTTTGTGACCCCGACTTTTGGCTAAGGATATTTCATATGGTTTTTGTCTTGGCTTATATTTGTCCTCTTGGTTTCCCACAAGGCATGTTGACTATCCTGTGTGTTTGTCTCCACTGAGTATTGTATTGTGTATTTACTTTTTTGTATTCCTGACATTCTCTGATCTTTTGACTTTGAGTTTACCGTAGTTTATTATTCTGACTTGAAGTCCCAAGACTTAGATAGGCAGGGACCATCTTCGTAGTTGTGAATCAGTCTGTTAGGGCGGATTCACAATAGAAAGGGACAGGGGTTGTGGGCGAGTGCAGGACTTCACCTTTTCCCTGCCCATAAGTGACACAGGGCCTGTGGTTGGGTGTTGTATGTTTTATGCCACATTCTTGACCAGATGTGGTGCCTTTGATATTTCTGATGTTTTATGATTATTTGCTTTGTTTTATAGTGTATTATATTGTTGTTCCGCTGTAAAGGAATTGAGACTTCGTACTAGGCAAGGCTGACAACTATGTAGGGGTTAGCCTATATACAAACACAGCTAGGAACCTTCCAGAAGAGTAAGTTTAGAGAGAAGTTGGAGAGCAGCCTATTTGCCATGAGAAGTGCAGTTCCAGCCTCCATGAGAAAGGCTGTGAGTGGAGAGTAGTCCAGGACAGCCTGGGGAAAGACAGCTTCTGCTAAGAATCAGCCTAGGACACTATTCTAACCTAGTCCTAATCTGCGTTCAAGACAAGAGGAGATGAGATAGTTCCACCCTTTGGAGTGGTTGAGCAAGGGTCCCATTGCTGCATGAGAACGAGCTGTGAGAGACAAACTAGCCATGTAAGTCTATCTGCGTGTCTTGATCACTTCCCACTGGTGGGGGCGGGGGGAGGGCAGGGAAAGGAGCGCGTGACAGCACAGACTTCTTCTGGCTTGGTCTGCTGATCGATGAAGGGCTGAACACTCAGACCCCCCGCCGATAAAAACTTTTGACATGTTGCTAGGACATTTCAGAAGTTTTTCATAATGACAGGTAATCTTTAAAGGGAATGTATTACCTATGGTTTTCCTTTATTGCTGATTAGCGCAACATACTGAAACATGTTCCTTTTTCTAATCTCTTTTTTCTCATTTTCATTTTTTTATTTCATCTTTTCTACATTATTATGGGCAACAATAGACAACAATAAACAAGAGCTGTCCCATTGATATGAATGTGTCTGGACATCCTATGCAACATTTTTAGAGGTAATTTCCCAAGGAGGGGGAGGCTGAGCTGTGAGCTTCATCTATTGCGATGTCTATCTACTAGAGTCAGATGTCACTGTACTCCTGTCTGTGAAAATAAAGATAACACTGCTGTAAAGTGGTCTGTACAGAATAGGAAGTGTCAGCTTAGGTTTAGGCTTAAAATCCAGTATAGAAGTTATAAAGAAGACGGCACTTACCATACAGTAGTGGAGACTTTAATGTGACAGTTGGTGCTTGGTAGACATCCAGAGACAGAGACAGTGAGGACGGGGGTATGCGGGACAGATAGTTTCACACGAAACGCGCGCTTCCTCAAGTCGGCATACAGCGTCCATATCTGCACGGGCTCAGCATATGCAGGTAGAGCTGGAAATTATGTCAGTACAAGACAGCCAAGTAAACATGGAAATAAAGTGTACAGGAATGTGTAAAATAACAAATAAACGTGCATGAAGCATAATACAAACACAGTATTAAGAACTGCAAAGTAATACATATGATTATTACAGGAATGCATTGAGCTCATTGCGATCGTTGAGCCCTAGGGCTCCAGTCGCATCCAGCCTAGAGATCCATGTTGCTTCTCTTTGCAGAATAATACAAAAATACAAGACTATAGGTGCACTACTGTGGTAGATGTAAACAATGACATTAGCTAACCCTCAAAACTGATGTAAAATTGAGACATTAGCCAGTATATCCTTATAAGAAGGACATACCTGAGCCCGCACACCAATGCTTAGGTTTCTCAAGTGGCACGGGACCTAACACTAAACCTACGTGTGCCATATAAGCAAAACCAGGGGCCAATGGGCAGTGTCAGCAGCATAAGGTCCGACTCACAGACTGCTCCCAGGTTACCTCCAGTGTGACTGAGCACACATACAATGGGAGGGGGGAGACAGGCTCTAAGCCCCACCCACGTTGGCTGATATGTTGCCGGCCTCACAGGTGAACCTTAATGCTGCCTACAGTGATGATATAGACGCATTAGTATAACATTTGGAACATGATAGTTTAGATAGGGTTAATAAAATTCATAGAGCTGACTTATTAACTCCAAAAAATAGGTGCCATCCCCAAAACAAACGTTTACCTTCTCTTTGGAAAATACTAATCTTAATTGAATTGTAGCCCATGCCATTCACCGGCATTGGTATATACTCAAAACAGATCCCGAGTTAAAAGATGTCCCTCGCAACAAGCCCTTAATCACCTACCGAAAAAGCATTACTATAGGTGATAAGTTGAAGAAGTCCACTTCTATTTTGTGTTCTACAGAAGCTCAGTGGCTAACAAAATTCATCCCTAAGGGAAATTTTCCCTGTAAAAATTGCTCTGTATGCTCTAAATGTCGCCAGCAGAACAGTATTATTAGGAGGTTATACTCATGTTGTCATCCATCTGATTACCTGCCGTACCAAATACGTAGTGTGTGCCCTCTTATGTCCGTGTGGCTTCTTTTATGTGGACAAGACTATTAGGCAATCCGGGAGCACCTAAGGTCTGTGCGCACGGGTAGCGGAGCGCCCCGCTTCATTGCCTACATGCGCGAAGCCCACGGAGGGAGTTGTTCTGACTTGAAATTCACCGGCTTGGAACGGGTTAATCCCCCTGTTGATGGCAGAGATCGCAGCACTTTGCTTCTACAATGAGAAGTAAAATGGATTGCTAGGCTGGATGTAACCGGAGCCCTAGGGCTCAACGATCGCAATAAGCTCAATGTATTCCTGTAATAATCATATGTATTGCAGTTCTTAATACAGTGTTTGTATTATGCTTTACGTTTTGTTTGTTATTTTACACATTCCTGTAAACAGCTTGAGGAAGCCTGTGTGTGGCGTGAAACAGTCTGTCCCGCATACCCCCATCCTCACTGTCTCTGTCTCTGGATGTCTACCAAGCACCAACTGTCGCATTTAAGTCTCCACTACTGTATGGTGAGTGCCGTCTTCTTTATAACTTCTATACTGGATTTTATGCACTCTATAGACAGAGCACCACAGACATACGTAGTAGTAGTGGATTCAATCAGTGGTAACCAGTAGCAAAGAAAATATGAATACCTAGTGGTTTCAGTGCCAAAACTGCCCCTTCTTCACTTTGACTAGGTTTAGGCTTAGTAGTCAGAATAAGAACTGCTAAATTTAAAGATTAGAAAAAACATCACCAAAAATTCTAAAAGAATATGTTTAACATAAAAACTTGATGACACACTCCCGTTAATATATATATAACATATATAAGGAGAAGTAAAACTATAACAAAATATAACAAAGATATCACAATCCACAAAGTACAAAATGATGTAGAGGATTTCCTACCTGCTCCATTTTTCTACCCCACATTGATCCACTTCTGTCTATGACATAAACTACATTTTTTGGTACACCAGACAATTTAGGGGGAGCAAAAAAGTGAACAAAATATCCGTTGACAACCTGGAATGCAAACACAGCAAAGTTATTTAACTACCAAAAATGGAATCTACTCCATATTAAAAAGGAATCTGTATAAAATGCCAAGCAAGTTTCATCAAGTATATCATGTGTGTTATCCTTATAAAGTTGACATCATTTTGCACGATTTTGGCCATCTGCAGACTGTTTCCATCTAAGACATTACTGGTCCTTTTTCCTTGTGTTTATACTGAGGAAGCTCAATTCTTCACTTGACTGATACAATGAGCCATGTATGACATGCTATACTGCAAAGAGATCCTTCATAATAGATTACTATAGGCCAATTAACACATTCATGCAAAGGTAAAGCTGAAGAAGAACATGGTAGTAGTGGCAGAGGTATATTGACAAGTAAGCTGGCATGGACATAGGACAATATTTGTACAATAATGGAAAAGATAGGTTGATTGCTTTTCTAGTGGGTTTTTGATAAGTTTTCCTACAAAGTCTCCCCCTCTTGAACCAACATGATTATGAGAACAGGCTTCCCCTATCTCCATGTGAATGGAGCGCTGGTCAGTAATTTCCACTGTCGTTCCCTTCGACTCTATGGGACTGATGGAGAAATCCAAGTGCTGGGGAATCTGACTAGTCAACACCTCCCAGCAAAGCAAGTGCATGCCTGCCCCTAATATCAATGTTATGGCTAAGTCTGCAATGGAAGCCTGCCCTCAGATAAGATCCCTCTGGTCAACCCTCATGACTATCCAGACTGGTCCAAATGGGGACATGCTGCACAAGTCTCGTCCCTCAGTGAGGAGCTAATCTACCATTAAGTTAAATTGATATCAACTGGCTCCAGAAAGTTAATCAGATTTATAAATGACTTCTTTAAAAAAATGTTAATCCTTCCAGTACTTAGCTGCTGTATAATAAAGAGGAAGTTCATTTCTTTTTGAATTTCTTTTCTGTCTGACCACAGTGCTCTCTGCTGACACCTTTGTCCGTGTCAGGAACTGTCCAAAGTAGGAGCAAATCCCCATAGCAAACCTCTCCTGCTCTGGATAGTTCCTGACATGGACAGAGGTGTCAGCAGAGAGCACTGTGGTCAGACTGGAAAGAAGAACCCAACTTCCTCTGTAGTATACAGCAGCTGATAAGAACTTGAAGGATTAAGATTTGTTAAAAGAAGTAATTTACAAATCTAAAAGAAAAAAGAAATGTATGTGCAGCTCACAATTAATAATACACACCGAGGTCGAACAAGGGCATGCAACTATACCTCAGTTGCGGAAAAAGGGAACCAAAAACACAAAATATTTTGCCCGGACCTTCTAGGTGAGTATAAATAGACTGTATGTATAAATTTAGAGATATAAAATAAGTGAATATAAACTATATAAAAATAAATGAATATAGAAAATAAATAGCTAGATCGTGCTTCAATAATAATGCAATTCATTTATTAATGACACAATGTAAAGGGGTCCGTTGAAGCGCGCAAGCGTGAAACAATTGTAACCCAGCAAGCGAACGCACTGGCGTCCCGGTCCGGCCGGATCTGATGCCGCCCATGTCACTGCACTTTCTAATGAAATAAAAAGTAATCGATTAAGCAACGAACTTGGTGAGTGTCACTACGTTTTTTCTTTACCCGTATGACACAATGTAAAAGGTTACTCCTCACAGGGCCCATGTGTGGAGAACACATAAAATGCAGGCAATTAAATAATACTAGGTATACATAGAATAATAAACATAGAATTGTACCACTGGCATAAATGTATGGCTTATTATGTACAACGAGCGAATGCCTATTTATAAAACAAGCAGCTACTTGTTGCACAGTAAGAAGAGCCTATTTGGCTAATTCCCACATTGGAATGTTCAATGGTATAGATGTGTCCTTTTTGTATTACTAGACAGTTTGTAGCAATTTTGAAAATGATATTACCGGTGCTTTTTGTAACAACTCGGGCAGTTCACACTGGAAACAGGTATGTTGTAACAGTGCCTGGATGGTTAACGCACCGAGTCCTCTGTGCGGCGGTCCCAGATGGTATTGGAGAAAATAGCCAAGCAGAGTCCTATTAAAAAGCGGTGGTGGTCACCTCGGACTGATGGCGCTGGCAGGCGCTGATGTACACAAGATGCCGGGAGACCATTGGCGCTGGAAGGCGCTGGAGATGAAAGAATCCTCACCGCTGGGTTCAATGTTGGCTGGATGGAACCGGAGACCGCACGCTGGATACGAGGAGCTCACCTCGTGTTACCGGCGTGTGACGTCAGCAGATGTTAAAGCTGGAAACTCTGCACCAGAGTTGGACTTGTAATAGCTGGACCGGACAAATGCTGGACTGGGTAACTGTAGTTTAACAGTTCACAGAAGGTAACTGGCCGTCAATAGTGGACACAGTTCATAAATAGCGTTTGTGCCAGTGGCTATGTATACAGGACTAGACGCGTTTCAGGGTTATGTAGTGTAACCCTTTCCTCAGTAGTCATAATGGTTGCCATGAACGATTGCCTTTTTTATAAGAGCACGAATCTCACAAATTCACAAATTACAAAGTGATAATAAAAACATCGAGTGGAATTAGCGGATCGGTTTCCTAGAGAGCAATGATTATATGAAAAGGAGTAGGTATATAAAATAATGTGTGAATACTGTTCAGAAGTGTAAAGAGACGTTTTTACAAAAAATAATTACCGTATTTTTCGCCCTATAGGACGCACCGGCGTATAACACCCACCTTATTTTTAGGTGCAAAATCTAAAAAATTTAAGATTTTGAACCCAATAGTGGTCTTCAACCTGCGGACCTCCAGATGTTGCAAAACTACAACTCCCAGCATGCCCGGACAGCCGTTGGCTGTCCGGGCATGCTGGAGTTGTAGTTTTGCAACATCTGGAGGTCCGCAGATTGAAGACCACTGCATAGGAGGTAATACTCACGTGTCCCCGCCGCTCCGGACCCGTCACCGCTGCCCTGGATGTCGATCCATCGCTGTCGCCGTGTCCCCGTTGCTCTGCTGCTGAACGTCTCTGCTGCCGGCCGGGTATCCTCGCTCTCCGTCGCCGTCATCACGTCGTTACGCACGCCGACGCACGTACGCGACGACGTGATGACGAGGAAGGAGAGCGCCGGCCATACAGGGGATCCCTGAACGGAGAAGACACCGAGGAGGCAGGTAAGGTCCCTCCCGGTGTCCTGTAAGCACTAACCCGGCTATTCAGTCGGGCTGTTCGGGACCGCCGCGGCAGTCCCGAACAGCCAGACTGAACAGCCGGGTTAGTGTCACTTTCCCTTCAGACGCGGTGGTCAGCTTTGATCGCCTCGTCTGAAGGGTTAATACAGGGCATCACCGCGATCGGTGATGTCCTGTATTAGCCGCGGGTCCCGGCCGTTGATGGCCGCAGGGACCGCCGCGATAGGGGTGTATTCGCCGTATAAGACGCACTAACTTTTTCCCCCTAGTTTTGGGGAAGAAAAAGTGCGTCTTATACGTCAAAAAATACGGTATGTGAATAATATTAAAGAATTTGATATTTTAAATTTCTTTAATATTATTCATATAATAATTTTTTGTAAAATCATCTCTTTACACTTCTGAACAGTATTCACACATTATTTTATATACCTACTCCTTTTCATATAATCATTGCTCTCTAGGAAACCGATCCGCTAATTCCACTCAATGTAATTTGTTAATTTGTGAGATTCGTGCTCTTATAAAAAAGGCAATCGTTCATGGCAACCATTATGACTACTGAGGAAAGGGTTACACTACATAACCCTGAAACGCGTCTAGTCCTGTATACATAGCCACTGGCACAAACGCTATTTATGAACTGTGTCCACTATTGACGGCCAGTTACCTTCTGTGAACTGTTAAACTACAGTTACCCAGTCCAGCATTTGTCTGGTCCAGCTATTACAAGTCCAACTCTGGTGCAGAGTTTCCAGCTTTAACATCTGCTGACGTCACACGCCGGTAACACGAGGTGAGCTCCTCGTATCCAGCGTGCGGTCTCCGGTTCCATCCAGCCAGCATTGAACCCAGCGGTGAGGATTCTTTCATCTCCAGCGCCTGCCAGTGCCAACCGTCTCCCGGCATCTTGTGTACATCAGCGCCTGCCAGCGCCATCAGTCCGTGGTGACCATCACCGCTTTTTAATAGGACTCTGCTTGGCTATTTTCTCCAATACCATCTGGGACCGCCGCACAGAGGACTCGGTGCATTAAACCATCCAGGCACTGTTACAACATTCCTGTTTCCAGTGTGAACTGCCCAAGTTGTTACAAAAAGGACCGGAAATATCATTTTCAAAATTGCTACAAACTGCCTAGTAATACAAAAAGGACACATCTATACCATTGAACATTCCAATGTGGGAATTAGCCAAATAGGCTCTTCTTACTGTGCAACAAGTATCTGCTTGTTTTATAAATAGGCATTCGCTCGTTGTACATGATAAGCCATACATTTATGCCAGTGGTGCAATTCTATGTTTATTATTCTATGTATACCTAGTATTATTTAATTGCCTGCATTTTATGTGTCCTCCACACACGGGCCCTGTGAGGAGTAACCTTTTACATTGTGTCATTTTAATAAATTAATTGCATTATTATTGAAGCACGATCTAGCTATTTATTTTCTATATTCATTTATTTTTATATAGTTTATATTCACTTATTTTATATCTCTAAATTTATATATACAGTCTATTTATACTCACCTAGAAGTCCGGGCAAAATATTTTGTGTTTTTGGTTCCCTAAGTTACAAATCTGTTTAACTTTCTGGAGCCAGTTGATATGAAAAAAAAAATAGTTTTCCACCGGAGTACCCCTTTAAGGGCTATTTCCGTCAGTGTTATAGCAACACATCCATGGCAAGAAAGCAACACTTGCTTTCCCAGGCAATGCCCTGGATTGCTGGTGCTAGTAACAGTCAACCAGGTGGGGTAGGCAGTTGCACCCTAGGTGTCACGATGCCGGCTGGCAGGAGGTGGATCCTCTGTGCCAGAGAGGGATTGGCGTGGACCGTGCTAGTGGACCGGTTCTAAGTCACTACTGGTGTTCACCAGAGCCCGCCGCAAAGCGGGATGGTCTTGCTGCGGCGGTAGTGACCAGGTCGTATCCACTAGCAACGGCTCAACCTCTCTGACTGCTGAAGATAGGCGCGGTACAAGGGAGTAGACAAAAGCAAGGTCGGACGTAGCAGAAGGTCGGGGCAGGCAGCAAGAATCGTAGTCAATAAGGCAATAGCAGGAGGTCAAGTACACAGTATGGACAAACACAGTAACGCTTTCACTAGGCTCTAAGGCAACAAGATCCGGCCGGGGAGTGCAGGGGCAGTGATCAGATATAGTCTGGGAGCAGGTGGAAGCCAATTAAGCTAATTGGGCCAGGCACCAATCATTGGTGCACTGGCCCTTTAAGTCTCAGGGAGCTGGCGCGCGCGCGCCCTAGAGAGCGGAGCCGCGCGCGCCAGCACATGACAGCAGGGGACCGGGACGGGTAAGTGACCTGGGATGCGATTCGCGAGCGGGCGCGTCCCGCTGTGCGAATCGCATCCCCGACGGCCATGACAGTGCAGCGCTCCCGGTCAGCGGGACCGACAGGGGCGCTGCGGAGAGAGAGACGCCGTAAGCGCTCCGGGGAGGAGCGGGGACCCGGAGCGCTAGGCGTAACAGTACCCCCCCCTTAGGTCTCCCCTTCTCTTTGTCCGGTAACTGCCTCCCCTGGGATGAGGACACCGGGAAAGAATGGAGGGTTTCCTCAACGGCAGGCAGTACAGCAGGAGTGGGAATGGGGAGGGAGGGCAGAGGGCGAGGCCTGGCACGGGGCAGTGTGACACCAGGACGGGGGCCATGAGGAGGCACCGAGGCTTGCCTGACTGGACTGGGAGGGGGGGAGAGGCACTTCTTACGGCAGGCAGAGTCCATAAAGACCTTAGGGAGACTGGATACAGGGGGAACCACAGGGTCACGGCAGGGAGTACTGGGAACCGGTTTAAGGCAGTCCTTGAAACAAGAGGTACCCCAGCTCTTGATCTCCCCTGTGGACCAATCCAGGGTTGGGGAATGGTGTTGAAGCCAGGGTAGTCCAAGGAGAATTTCGGAAGTGCAATTGGAGAGGACCAAAAACTCAATTTTTTCGTGATGAGGTCCGATGCACATTAGGAGGGGCTCCGTGCGGTAACGCACGGTGCAATCCAACCTGACTCCGTTGACCGCGGAAATGTAGAGTGGCTTGACGAGACGGGTCACCGGGATGCGGAATTTATTCACCAAGGAATCCCGAATAAAATTCCCAGAGGCACCAGAGTCCAGGCAGGCCACGGCTGAGAGGGAGGAGTTGGCTGAAGGAGAAATCCGCACGGGCACCGTGAGACGTGGAGAAGCCGACTTTGAATCAAGAGACGCCACACCCACGAGAGCTGGGTGCGAGCGTGCGTTTCCCAGACGTGGAGGACGGATAGGGCAATCCACCAAGAAATGTTCGGTACTGGCACAGTACAGACAAAGATTTTCTTCCCTACGGCGATTCCTCTCCTCCTGGGTCAGGCGAGACCGATCCACTTGCATGGCCTCCTCGGCGGGAGGCCTAGGCGTAGATTGCAACGGAGACTGTGGGAGAGGTGCTCAGAGATCTAAGTCTTTTTACTGTCACGATGCCGGCTGGCAGGAGGTGGATCCTCTGTGCCAGAGAGGGATTGGCGTGGACCGTGCTAGTGGACCGGTTCTAAGTCACTACTGGTGTTCACCAGAGCCCGCCGCAAAGCGGGATGGTCTTGCTGCGGCGGTAGTGACCAGGTCGTATCCACTAGCAACGGCTCAACCTCTCTGACTGCTGAAGATAGGCGCGGTACAAGGGAGTAGACAAAAGCAAGGTCGGACGTAGCAGAAGGTCGGGGCAGGCAGCAAGAATCGTAGTCAATAAGGCAATAGCAGGAGGTCAAGTACACAGTATGGACAAACACAGTAACGCTTTCACTAGGCTCTAAGGCAACAAGATCCGGCCGGGGAGTGCAGGGGCAGTGATCAGATATAGTCTGGGAGCAGGTGGAAGCCAATTAAGCTAATTGGGCCAGGCACCAATCATTGGTGCACTGGCCCTTTAAGTCTCAGGGAGCTGGCGCGCGCGCGCCCTAGAGAGCGGAGCCGCGCGCGCCAGCACATGACAGCAGGGGACCGGGACGGGTAAGTGACCTGGGATGCGATTCGCGAGCGGGCGCGTCCCGCTGTGCGAATCGCATCCCCGACGGCCATGACAGTGCAGCGCTCCCGGTCAGCGGGACCGACCGGGGCGCTGCGGAGAGAGAGACGCCGTAAGCGCTCCGGGGAGGAGCGGGGACCCGGAGCGCTAGGCGTAACACTAGGCAGATGCCTACTCTGCTTTCCCCTTGCCTAGGCCTTGTTGGCTTAGGGTTATCTCAAGATCAAGTAATTTATTTATCCGTTTTTATCATGGACACAATGGGAAAAAAACGCCACCCCCTCCCCACTCCTACCCATCAGTTATTTAAATATTCACACTTATTAATAATCAAGATAAGAAAGAGGATAATTAGAAAATAGTTGGGGGGCCAACTACTGGGATCCACACAGATCACATGAAAGGAGGTCTTATGTCCCAACAGTCAGACACCCATCAGATACTTATCAGTTATTACCTATCCTATTGTTAGCTAATAGGATTAAATCTTCTTTAATCCTATTAACTTCTTTAATAGAAATTGTACATATTCCGTCTCTTAACCACATCCATGTGCACCCAGCAGGAATATCAGACATTCAGAGCTAAAAATTCAACGAGAAATTCATGGATAGCCTAAATATTGTAGAGGGTGGCTTTCCATCAACACCATGGGCATCAATTAACTAAGAAACTACCCTTTAAAAATGTTACATTTGCTCCGGCCAAGGTCTGATCAATACTTCTCACCTGTATATTTCCAGGGGATTCTCTGTTAACATCGTAGGTCACAGTAAAATCTCCATTCAGTAAAGTAGTTTCACAACTGGCACAAGAACGCTGTTGATCTATGGTGGGTTTAAAAGAGACATGGCCCTGAGGACAACAAAGACAGGAAACCAAAGTTATTTGGGCCTAAATGTGACTTTATACCAACACACATGAGCAGTTCTTTTACATATTTATAACTGGTATAAATGGTAGGCAATCTACAGCTTTTATGCCTGTATCTGATTGGCAAACTCAACATTTACAGAATCTACGGGACATGTGTTTTCCAAGCTTCTAGCAAAACTAAGCTTAGTTAAATAGAAAACTAAGACCACATGTATACAGTGTATTATATAAATAGCCTCTTAACTGGTGGTTGCGAGATAAGGGATTTTACAACTTTTCCTATTACACATACGATGTTACCTTTTCTCCAGAGAAAGATTTTTCTACAGCCGGTAGCAGGTCATTTGTTAGAAAAGATGCCTGAGCATCTAAAAAGCTGATACCTTGAGGTTCATGTATGTCTACTTCAATCTAAAATACAAAAAATAAAATGTCACATTTAAAGAAAACAATAATTTGGCAAAATATGTCTTAAAGGGATACTCCACTGCCCCAGTGTTTGGAACATTTTGTTCTGAATGCTGGGTGCGGGCTGCGGGGGTCTTGATGTCATGGCCATGCCCTCCTGATGCCATGCCCCCTCAATGCAAGTCTATGGGAGGGGGCGTGGCAGCTACCACGCCCCCTCCCATAGACTTGCATTGAGGGGGCATGGCGTGACGTTCCGAGGGAGGTGGCTGTGGCGTCACAACTCCTGCAGCCCGCACCCAGCGTTCAGAACCAAATGTTCCAAACACTGGGGCAGTGAAGTACCCCTTTAAAGTAATTTGTTCTTGAAATGACATTTCCTGATAAACTCTTACATTGAAATAAGATTGCTGATTTTGTTGAGGAAGGTTGCCATTGGACATGCAGAAGGGAAAATTTTGTATTATATGACTATTATATGACTAAAGGACATCTGCAACAAAAGACAACTTATCCCCTATCCAGAGGATAGGGGATAAGTGTCTGATCGTGGGGGGTCCAATTGATGGGACCCCCCACGATCTCCTGCACTGGGCCACGGTTCTTCCACGGCTCTCCCTTGCAAGAGGCGTGCCGGCCGCAGTGTGATATCACTGCCGACATGCCTGCTCCATGTATCTCTATGGGAGAGGCGGTGAGGCAGCGTTCGTGCCTCCCCGCCTCTCCCATAGAACTGTATGTGGAGGGAGCATGGAGGGGGGGTGCCATCGACCTCAGAGAAGTCGACGCTAAGCGCATCAGCCGCTCACATAGAGCAGCAATGCGGGGGCCTGTTTGTGAGATCCCAGGGGGTCTCAGCGGTCGGACCCCCTGAGGTCAGACAGTTATCCCTTATCCTGTGGATAGGGGATAAGTTGCCTTTTGCTGCAGATGTCCTTTAAAGACAATAGCACCCACCATTAATGCTTCCAGGCTTTATTTTCAATATTGCAGGTGCACACACGGGTGCATAGTAAAAAAGAGCGACGCACGTTTTACACACGTTTCCTGAGGAAGCATAGCAATAGCTGAATGAAACGTGTGCCACTCTCTTTTACTGTGCACCTGTGTGTACACCTGCAATATTGAAAATCAGTGGAAGTGCATAAAGTATTACTGTATTTAGAAAAATATACTGTTAGAATATATACTGTTAACCTTATAGAATCACATAATCATTGGGTCCACTATGTATATGATGTAACGAGTATGGTGTAAAACAACAGAAATAAAGGCACTATACCTCATATTTTCTAACAAGAGTTTTTGGCTGAACTTTAATGAACATCTCATATTTTCCAAGGTGACGTTTCAGCATTTCTTCATAGACCAACTCAAACGTTACTTTACTTTCTGAAGCCACATTAACCGATACAGTGAATTTCTCGGTCTTCCTGCCAGAGGCCCTATGTAGACGGTAATAAAAATGACTTTATATTAGTATATAATATGTGGGGAACAATACCTGAAGTATTTATTATGCCTATAAATACAATTCGTAGTCATGATATATTATGATTTTTGTACAAAAAATAAGCCAAACATCTATGTAACTGTGCCACATTCCACAAGAAACATATACTGCTGTACCTGTGAATAGCGGGAGGAAAAATACATCATTCAATGTTTTTCCTCCCGCTACTCCTGTCAGAAAACAACGGCACCCGACGGACCCCTTAATAGTAAACGGGATCTGTCGGGACCCATTGTTTACCATTGTGTCCATTAAAAAAGTGCCTGACGGCAATTGCCGATGGGGCACAACGGCAGTGTGAAAGGGTCCTTACACTGTAAGGGTACGTTCACACGCGCGGATTTTCAGTGTATTTTGCGCTGCAGATCCACTGGTGAAGGCCCGCTCTATGCTGGCTTTACAGTGCCTGCTCGTAGTGGCAATACACCGCTACCAGCAGACACACTGCGATGTGCAAGTCACAGTATACTCGCACATCGCGGGAGCTTTCTGCCTAGCTCAGAGGAGGGAGAGCGGCCACGATGTGTGAGTAAGCCGCGCACATCGCTGCACAGTGTCTGCTCGTAGTGTATTGCCGCTACCAGCAGGCACATGTAAAGAAAGCATAGAGCGGGGCCTTCATCAGCGGATCCACAACTAAATACGCTGCGAAAATCCACTCGTGTGAACGTACCCTTAGTAGCACTTTACTAATGTTGATTCCTGTCCAGTACTGATACTCCACATACATCTACACTGCCTACTTTCTCCTTTTCCTAAATATCTACAAAGACTAATTGCAGCAGAGATAATGTATTATTGGAAAACTGGAACACATAAAAAAACAAATAACAAAAATACACAAGACAGTGTCAACTGAAAAACACAGGGCAGCTCTGTGTGTTGTAGATTAGGGGTTTTGCTGGATAACACAAGAAGCTTGTCCCCCCCCCCCCCCCCCCCCATACATGAAATGAGACATCAGGGTATACACCCCATATACAAGCTCTATAAACAAAGTGTAAATGCAAGATTAAGTGGCTGGGCATACAGATAAACAGCAGCAAAAACCCATATGATACAGGCAGTCTATACAGCTTTCAGGACGGCCACCCTTACGACTGTTTCGGATCACTTCCTTCTTCCACTGTCTTGTGTATGTATTTTTGTTCTATTTTTTTAATGTATTTTAATAAAGATTATACTTTTCAATATATACCCTCTGTGCTCCAGTTAGTCTTTGTAGGTATTTATTTATGGGTATTGCGTTAGTCAGATTTTAAATAGTCCACATATGTAGCTGGGGAGGGTTTCTGCATGAACGAGTCGAAAACAAGGAGTGGAATTGTTGTTTACTATAGATACATTTTTTTGTGATCTGAAATTAAAGGAACATGAGAAAGCTTATTTAAAGGGGTACTCTGGTGGAAATCTTTTTTTTTTTTTTTCAACAGGTGCCAAAAAGTTGAACAGATTTATGACTTCTATTTAAAAATCTTAATCCTTCCGGTACTTATCAGTTGTTGTATACTATAGAGGAAGTTCTTTTTTAATTTATTTTCTGTCTGAGCACAATGCTCTATGCTGACACCTCTGTCCATGTCAGGAACTGTCTAGATTGGACATGGACAGAGGTGTCAGCAGAGAGAAGTGGGGTCAGACAAAAAATGAATTCAAAAAGAAAAGAAATTCCTATGTAGTATACAGCAGCTGATAAGTAAAGATTTTTAAATAAAAGTAATTTACTAATCTGTTTAACTTTTTTTCACCAGTTGATTGAAAAAAAAATTTTTTTTCCACCGGAGTACCCCTTTAAGTGTCAATTATAGTATTTTACATGTTTCCAAATCATGTGACATCTGACGCATGTTACAAGTTATCATTCTTTAAAATTCTCCCTTTTCATCTATGACTGAACATGAAAAGAAAAAACATTTACCTGACAAGTCCGGCTGTTTGGCCCCTTGATACGGCTTTTTCATACTGTTTTTTAGCAGCTTCCTTTTCTTTGATGACTCCTGGATACGTTACTCCATCTATTATCCTGTAACATCCAATTACAATTGGCTATAAAAACAAAAACAACGACAAAATATTCCTAACAATGCCTTCTTTTACAGGGCCTCATGAGATTGATATGTCAGATCAGCGGGACTTCATAGCTACCGTATAAACTCGAGTATAAGCCGACCCGAATATAAGCCGAGGCACCTAATTTCACCCCAAAAACCCAGGAAAAGTTATTGACTCGACTATAAGCCTAAAGGTGGGAAATACATCATCCCCCCTGTCATCATCCAGACCCCCGTCATTAACACCACCATCATCATCACCCTGTCATCATCACCCCCGTCATCATCACCCTGTCATCATCACCCTGTCATCATCACCCGGTCATTTTCACCCCCGTCATTATCCCCCTGTCATCATCCAGACCCCCTTCATCATCCCCCCCATTCATCATCACCGCCTGTCAATTCCTTCATCAGTGGCCTGCAACCTGCAGACCTCCAGATGTTTCAAAACTACAACTCCCAGCATGCCCGGACAGCCGATGGCTGTCCAGGCATGCTGGGAGTTGCAGTTTTGCAACATCTGGAGGTCCGCTGGTTGAAGATCACTGAGAAGGGATTGACAGGCGGAGAGTTCACTCGAGTATAAGCCGAGGGGGGCATTTTCAGCATGAAAAATCGTGCTGAAAAACTCGGCTTATACTCGAGTATATACGGTATCTCACCTATTACTGTCAAGCACAAACAAGCAGCTTTCCATTCCCCATTCTTACAAAACGACAAACATTTTGTAATAAAAACAAGGGAGGATCCATCAGATGGTATGAAACACCAATGACATTTCTGATATATCAAAAGAAGGAATCATCCAAAACATCGCTTAAAGAGATTACTGAGAAATAGAAAAAAAATGAGATTTTTTCCAGATACAGCGTCACTCTTGTCCTCAGGTTGCGTGTGGTATGGCAGCTCAGTTCTATTAAAGTAAATGAAACCAAGTTTTAATACCACACACACAACCTGACAACAGGTTTTTAAAAGAAATTAGCTCTGTTTTCTAATCCTTAAATGGGCACTCTCATTAAAACTAATTTTTGCTATTGCACTCCTTATGGTAAATAAAACATCTTTCTAATGTACTTTGTATAAAAAATGAAGTTTTTTATGTTTTATTTGTGTTTAAAAAAGCTGTCCTTAAAAAAGGAAATGCAGTCTGGCATACTAAGGGGTGTGCATGCAGACTTAGCCAATCATAGCTCATCTTACACACTGAAATGCTGTGTGTAGCAGAGTGAGGGAGGAAGTTCTCCCCTGTATGGCTTATCAAGGTATAATATCAAGGTAGAAAACTAAAAAATAATAAAAATAAAAGCAGGGGGTGGTTTATCACGATAAGGGCAGTGAACTGTGAGGATTATAAAATTTAAATGGGCACTGTCATGATATCAAAAAATTGATATGTTGTAGTACTTAAGTACTACAACATATCTCTGATATACTTTAATTTAAAAAAGTGATTTTAAACCAGTTTAAAATCACTTTTAAATTCGGCCACTAGGGGTCGCCCTGGCAATGAGTCGAAATTCAGTCACTGCGGTGCTCGGTCCCGCCTGTCAATCAAACAGGCGAGAGCGAGCACGCTGATAGCTGAGGCTGCGCGCATTGGCCAGCTCCACTGGCCTCGCACAGTCCCGCACGCCCCCGTTACCCTGTCCGGAGGCAGCGCGCGCACTCATTGCTGCGCTGATCATCCGGATGGGTAAGTCTGATAAATATATATGTTATATACATCTGGCATGAGTGTTATTTATCTAATAGGGCGCCTCCAGCTGTTTCACAACTACAATTCTCAGCATGGCCTGACAGCTAATAGCAATCATGGCATGCTGGGAGTTGTAGTTGGGAAACAGCTGGAGGCACCCTATTAGAAAAAGAACACTCATGCATAGACGATGTGAGGGCGGAAGCAAGCGCCCAGCAAGGCGTCCCTGACGTCGCGCCTGTTGGGAAGCGCTGCTTCCTGCCCTGCATTATAGAGTAGATTTAGAAGCACTAAATCTGCTCTATTAAAGCGATTTAAAAAAAATGTTGAAGCCAGGTAGGGGGTTAGGGCCAGATTACTACTAGGTAGGGACATATTAGATTATATAGTACTTGGTGGGAGCTACACATTAACAAGATCATAACAGGTACTCTTTAACTATAGGATCATTTATGGTAACTTTATCCAGTGTCAACCTGATGTAGCCTGGCAATCATAATTTCTTAGGCAGGTAAAATTTGCTTGACACCGAAATACTGACACTTATTTACCCTGTAGCGAATTTAACAATAAAAAAAAGAAATACAGAAAAAGAAAAAGGCCTAAATAAAATAAATAATTACTGGACTTACATGCTGAAATTTGTAATAAAAGCAGTCTTTGGCAGATCCACATCAAAAAAGGCTTCTTTAGAGATATTGGCTTTATTAACAGCTCTACTTGTAATGACATTATGGGCAAAGCGGGACGTCACCTGACTGCTGATAATTATACTGTAGACTTCTATATCAGCGACCGGCTGCAGGGCACAAAATAGACGAATGCAAAAAAGGTGTTAATTTTCTAGATATTCATATAAAGAGCTTTGACTATTATTTTATATGTTACTGTAATAAGATACATTAGATCAGTGTTTTCCAAAGAGTGTGTCTCCAGCTGTTGCAAGACTACAATACCCAGCATGTCTGCACAGCCTTTGGTTGTTCGGGCATGCTGGGAGTTGTAGTTTTGCAACACCAGGAGACACACTGTTTGGAAAACACTGCATTAGATGCTTCTGTTAAACATATAGGATGACTTTGCAGGTATTTCCTTTTATACCTATTTAGGAAATAGCATTGCTTGGAGAAGCAACTTCTAACATTATATCAGAACATCTAACATACAGCTACAAAATGCCTTAAAGTGTAGCTCCCACCATCATGTTTTTTTTTCTGTCCCTGCCTATTGCTCTTCTATCCCTAACACCCTCCCTGCCTTTATTATTTTTTTTACTATTTTAAAAATGGCATTTAGTCTGCCTGGTAGTGTGCTCACTACCAGGCAGACCTCCCCAGCAGGCACCACGTCACTGATGGCTGCTGGGGGCCAACTTCCGCCCTTAGTTCTCCTAACGGGGTGCCTCCAGCTGTTTCACCACTACAACTCCCAGCATGCCCTGATATCTACTGGCTGTCAGGGCATGCTGGGAGTTGTAGTGGGGAAACAACTGGAGGCACACCGTGATATCCCATCCCGCTCCCACCGCACAGCCCGCGGCCCCGCTGCGCCGCACAACCCACTACCCCCCCCCCCGCCCCCCCTCAAAAACACTCAGTAACAGACACAACGTAGATAATCTTACCTGTTGCCGGGGACTGTCAGGGAGCCTGCGCGCGTCCTCTTCATTCAAAGCGCTCGCTCCCGCCTGTCTGATTGATAGGCGGGAGCGAGCCCCGCAGTGAACATATCAATTTTTTGATTTCATGACAGTTCCCATTTAAACAAAACCAACTACAAGTTTTGTGACATTTCATAGATATGCAGCCAGGAAAATATGGTTTCAGATCATTTACTATGTTGGGGAAGATACATACCAGAATAAAAGGGATACTAGAAGTTCTGTTCTTGACAGCACCCGTGATCGTGTAATACAAGTTTGATGACAATTATCTAGTTGTATCTATATATTGTCAATCGTATGTCTAAAACATCTTACCTTTCCAATGCTTCTTTTCTGTAAAGCAAAAATAAAGAAAAATTAAACTGTGCAAAATACTTTTTATTCTGTTTATGTTTTATTTTGTTTCTATCTACATTAAAGAGGTACTCCAGTGAAAAACAAAACAGAAAGTTTAACAGATTTGTAAATTACTTCTATTAAAATTTTTTAATCTTTCCAGTACTTATCAGCTGCTGTAAGCTCCACAGGAAGTTATTTTCTTTTTAAATTTATTTTCTGTCTGACCACAGTGCTCTCTGCTGACACCTCTGTCTGTCTCAGAAACTGTCAAGAGAAGGATAAGACCTCTGCCTGTCTTGGGAACTGTCAAGAGCAGGATAGGTTTGCTATGGGGATTTTCTCCTGCTCTGGACAGTTCCTGAGGCAGACAGAGGTGTGAGCAGAGAGCACTGTGGTCAGACAGAAAATACATTTTAAAAGAAAAGAACTACCTCTGGAGCATACAGCAGCTGATAAGTACTGAAAGGATTAGGATTTTTAAATAAAAGTAATTTACAAATCTGTTTTAAGTTCTGGCCCCAGTAGATTTAAAAACATCCCCAGAGTACCCCTTTAAGGCTGCATTGGGTATAAGTTCTCTTAATTCAGTGTTATTTTTTCTGTTAAGACAATAGACAGCAAAACGCGTCAAGCTAAAGTTTGCAGACAATCATAACAATTATAACAAAAAAACTACACTACAAAAAGTAAAAGGAAATGATTGATTGGCACAATGCATATAAGAAACACAGTACAGTGAGATTAGTATCAATAGTAGGAGTTATATGGTAAGGATTATGTATAAAAAGTTCAATACATTGTAAAGAGAAACCTCTCACAATGGAAAGGCAAATTTCTATGAATAGAGTTTAGAGATAAAAGTAACATTTAACCATTCATAACAGAAGACAGAAAAGTTAACAATATAACATCAAAGGGAAAAAAAAAAGATAAATAGCAATAAAAATAATCATCGTGTCCTAAAGGTCAAAGAAGGGCGCATCGCCAAAATATAGACAATGAGCTACAAAAGGATAAGACATGCTGCAAAGGAAGAAGATTCTGGGAATGGGAGAATGAGTTTCCTCCAAGACAGGTTAAAATACAAATGTAGCCACTGGAAAGATAACACTATGCTAGGAACATTACATGCTACAGCAGGGACTCCCAGGACTTACAGTACTGTAGTAAGTTGCGATGCATCACCGTTGTACACTTGTCGGTCTGTGTCGGAGATGCAAAGTGAATGTAGTGAGTGGTGATGCCACCATACATATTGCTGGACAGGGTACAAGTGGTATACAAATATACATCTACAGCATTTGAGAGTGATCATGAAATTCTACAATACAAACCTGTATGTTTCTTATTCCTTCAATCACAAAATCACTGTTTATTGGGGATAAGGCATAAAAGAGCAAAGTAAAACCCAGAAGAAGGCGACCCATTTTGCTAATGATTTTTTTCTGGTAGACACAGAACTATAAGAACCCATGTCAAAAACCAGATTAATGAGTAACAGCAAGATAAACTTTGCTTATGACCATCCTGTCAACCCCTCAGCCCTATACCGGTGTTTTCATGTTTAGGAGAATAAATAGTTAACAATAAGGGAAATGTCCTCTGTGAGATGCCAATTCCCACTCATAAGAAAAAAAAACTTTTATCTGTGAAAAGATAAAAAGAGAAGTGGCACTAAACAGTATCATTAATCTGGAATAAAAGCCATTAGGCTGCGTTTCCACATGGAAGTTTTGGGATATCTGCCAGAGCTAGAAGTGGATCCAGCAGGAAAAGGAAGTATAAGGCTATGTTCACACGGTGGAATGTCTGTATGGAAAACTTCCGTCCGGACATTCTATCTACAGCAGAGCACTGACAGACATGTCTATTCTTTAAGCAGACTGCGAAATTTGGATTTACGCAGCAGAAACATCTGCGCGGAAATTCTGCCATGTGCACAATGAAATAAAATCCTATTGTAGTCAATGGGACTCTGCTGCAGTGGAATGTCCGTATGAAATTCTTCTGCAGAATTCCGCACGGAAATTCCATCATGTGAACATAGCTTAACCCTTTAACGACGCAGGACGTATATTTACGTCCTGCGCCGGCTCCCGCGATATGAAGCGGGGTCGCGCTGCGACCCCGCATTACATTGTGTCGGTCCCGGTGCTCATCAACGGCCGGGACCCGCGGCTAATACCACACATCGCCGATCGCAGCGATGTGCGGTATTAACCCTTTAGAAGCGGCGGTCAAAGCTGACCGCCGCTTCTAAAGCGAAAGTATCCCGGCTAGTCAGTCGGGCTGTTCGGGACCGCCGCGGTGAAATTGCGGCGTCCCGAACAGCTTGCAGGACACCGGGAGGGCTCTTACTTGCCTCCTCGGTGTCCGATCAACGAATGACTACTCCGTGCCTGAGATCCAGGCAGGAGCAGTCAAGCGCTGATAACGCTGATCACAGGCGTGTTAATGCACGCCAGTGATCAGCATAGGAGATCAGTGTGTGCAGTGTTATAGGTCCCTATGGGACCTATAACACTGCAAAAAAAAAGTAAAAAAAAAGTGTTAATAAAGGTCATTTAACCCCTTCCCTAATAAAAGTTTGAATCACCCCCCTTTTCCCATAAAAAAAATAAAACAGTGTAAATTAAAATAAACATATGTGTTATCGCCGCGTGCGTAAATGTCCAAACTATAAAAATATATTGTTAATCAAACCGCACAGTCAATGGCGTACGGCAAAAAAATTCCAAAGTCCAAAAAAGCGTATTTTGGTCACTTTTTATACCATTAAAAAAATGAATAAAAAGTGATCAAAAAGTCCGATCAAAACAAAAATCGTACCGATAAAAACTTCAGATCACGGCGCAAAAATGAGCACTCATACCACTCTGTACGTGGAAAAATAAAAAAGTTCTAGGGGTCAGAAGAGGAAATTTTTAAACATATACATTTTCCTGCATGTAGTTATGATTTTTTCCCGAAGTACGACAAAATCAAAACTATATAAGTAGGGTATCATTTTAACCGTATGGACCTACAGAATAATGATAAGGTGTCATTTTTACCGAAATATGCACTGCGTAGAAACAGAAGCCCCCAAAAGTTACAAAATGGCGTTTTTTCTTCGATTTTGTCACACAATGATTTTTTTTTCCATTTCGTCGTGAATTTTTGGGTAGAATGACTAATGTCACTGCAAAGTAGAATTGGCGACGCAAAAAATAAGCCATTATAAGGATTTTTAGGTGGAAAATTGAAAGGGTTATGATTTTTAAAAGGTAAGGAGGAAAAAACGAAAGTGCAAAAACGGAAAAACCCTGAGTCCTTAAGGGTTAAAGGGGTATTCCATGAAAAAAAAATTTCAACTGGCTCCAGAAAGTTAAACAGATTTGTAAATTTAAAAAATCTTAATCCTTCAGGACTTATCAGCTGCTGAAGTTGAGTTGTTCTTTTCTGTCTGATCACAGTGCTCTCTGCTGACACCTCTGTCTGTCTCAGGAACTGTCCAGAGCAGGAAAGGTTTGCTATGGGGATTTGCTGCTACTCTGGACAGTTCCGAGACAGACAGAGGTGTCAGCAGAGAGCACTGTGGTCAGACAGAAAAGAACAGCTCAACTTCAGCAGCTGATAAGTACTGGAAGGATTAAGATTTTTTTAATAGAAGTAATTTACAAATCTGTTTAACTTTCTGGAGGGAGTTGATATGAAAAAAAAAATGTTTTCATGGAATACCCCTTTAAGTCCGGACACTGGTGGATCGGCAGTGTAAATTACGCTGCAGATCCGTTATTTGTGACCCTGCCCTTTATTTCTTTTAAATCCCCTTCTGGCTTTGGTTCAAAGACTGCAGTAGCAGTTTTCAAAAAAAAATAAAAAATATCCCAGGTGGAAACAGAGCCTTACAAGGCTATGATATAAGAAGAAACTTTTAAAAAGTGGCAATGAAAAAAAACAACAAAAATAGGGCTATGGTGTAATACAAATGTTTGCTCCTCGTCTACTTTAATATCAGCTCTCTGGTCACAGCTTGGGAATGTTTTTGGAACAACATGAACAACCTGATATTTGCATGTAACTTTCTAAAGAATCAGTGTATGAACTGGAACTGACGGACTGTCATGGTTGTGGGGCAGTTTGCTTTGGAAATAGTTTGGTTTTTACCTAAGTTCTTACTTTTCCTTTTCAGCAATGGCCTGTAGCATGGTGTCTTGCAAAATGATTTACCCTTTCATCCCCATCTTGGTCTTTTTATACTCTTTTTGCATTACAACCTGGAATTAAAATAAATGTTTGTACCATTTGTTTTATGCAACATGTCTACCACTTAAAAGGCGCAACATTTTTGTAATATATTTTAATATCAATTTTAATAGTTTAATATTTTTATGTGACACAAACAAAAGTGAAGTGAAGACAAAAAAAGAGAGAACATTTTTAAAGGAATTTGTCAGCTGTATTTGCAACTAAGAGCTGCAGGTGCCATTCAATAGCTGTTAGGGTATAAAAGCAAACTCTACCTTTCCTGGAAATAATGGTGATTGCTTAACTTTTTATTTCCCAGCCATGTGTCAAGTAGTCAGGGCCAGCTGCTCAAGTGCCACAGCCGGGCACACCTCTTGGCTCATCCTTACCTCCAAGTACGTCCTGTACATCAGTGAAGAGGTGAGGACAAGTGAGGAGGTGTGCCATGCTGTGACACTTGGGCAGCCACACTCCACCTCCTTGACACTTGACTGAGACACAAAAAAGTATTTTTTTTTAAAGTTTGGCAACCACTTTAACCTCTTCAGGACATAGGGCGTATGGATACGCCCTGCATTCCCAGTCCTTAAGGACCGAGGGCGTATCCATACGCCCGTGGAAATTCCGGTCCCCACCGCTAGCCGGTTGGGGACCGGATCCGGATGCCTGCTGAAATCGTTCAGCAGGCATCCAGGCATATCGCCCAGGGGGGTCATTATGCCCCCCCCCCCCCCATGTCGGCAATGGCCGTAGATCGCTGGACAATTCAGTCCAGCGATCTGCGGCGATTCCGGGTCAATCGGGTCTCCAGTGACCCGGTGACCCGGAATTTGTGGCTGATCGGGGCCGTCAGCCAGAGCCAGAACAGCCAGATTACCGGCCGACCAATCAGGGCGCCTGCTGCGGGTGTCACTCCAGCAACCCACTCCGCCCCTCTTCCGGAGGACGTGAGCGGGTGCGGGACGTGCACCCCGGGTGCTGGGGACCCCGATCCCCGGCGTCAATGTTGGGATCGGGGCCCCAGGAGCAGCGGCGGCGACGACGAGGGACTGACCTGCACGGTGTGGATCGTTGGAGGTGAGTGACAGCCTCCTGCTGTTGCTTAGCAACAGCTCCCAGCATGCAAAAAGGGCATGCTGAGAGCTGTAGTTATGCAACAGCAGGAGGCAGACCACCACAACTCCCAGCATTCCCTTATGCGCATGCTGGGACTTATGGTTTTGCAACAGCTGGAGGCACATTTTTTCTATGGAAAAGTGTACCTTCAGCTGTTGTATAACTACAACTCCCAGCTTGCACAAACAGCTAAAGTGCATGCTGGGAGTTGTAGTGGTGCATCTGCTGGTTGCATAACTACAACTCCCAGCATGCCCGTTGGCTGTAGGTGACTGCTGAGAGTTGTAGTTTTGCAACAGCTGAAGGCACACTGGTTGTGAAACTTAGAGTTTTTTTTTTTTACCTAACTCAGTGTTTCACAACTGGTGTGCCTCCAGTTGTTGCAAACTCCAACTCTCAGCAGTCAATGTACACCATGCACCGTACATGCTGGGAGTTGTAGTTTTGCAAGAGCTGGAGGCACACTGGTTGTGAAACACCGAGTTAGGTCACAAACTCAGTGATACATAACCAGTGTGCCTACAGCTGTTGCAAAACTAAAACTCTCAGCATGTACAGTCTGTCAGCGCATGCTGGGAGTTGTAGTTTTGCAACAGCTGGATGTTCCCCCCCCAATGTGAATGTACAGGGTACACTCACATGGGCGGAGGATTACAGCAAGTATCTGGCTGCAAGTTTGAGCTGCGGCAAATTTTCTGCCGCAGCTCAAACTGCCAGCGAGAAACTACTGTGAACCCCCGCCCGTGCGACTGTACCCTAAAAACACTACACTACACTAACAAAAAATAAAACAAAAAGTAAAAAACACTACATATACACATACCCCTACACAGCCCCCCTCCCCTCCCCAATAAAAATGAAAGCGTCTGGTACGCCACTGTTTCCAAAATGGAGCCTCCAGCTGTTGCAAAACAACAACTCCCAGTATTGTCGGACAGCCGTTGACTCTCCAGGCATGCTGGAGTTTTGCAACAGCTGGAGGCACCCTGTTTGGGAATCACTGGCGTAGAATTCCCCTATGTCCACCCCTATGCAAGTCCCTAATTTAGGCCTCAAATGCGCATGGTGCTCTCACTTTGGAGCCCTGTCTTATTTCAAAGCAACAGTTAAGGGTCACATATGGGGTATCGCCGTACTCGGGAAAAATTGTGTTACAAATTTTGGGGGGTATTTTCTGCTTTTACCCTTTTTAAAAATGTAAAATTTTTGGGAAAACAAGCATTTTAGGTAAAAAAAACAATTTTTTTTTACATATGCAAAAGTCGTGAAACACCTGTGGGGTATAAAGGTTCACTTAACCCCTTGTTACGTTCCCCGAGGGGTCTAGTTTCCAAAATGGTATGCCATGTGTTTTTTTTTTTTGCTTTCCTGGCACCATAGGGGCTTCCTAAATGCGGCATGCCCCCAGAGCAAAATTTGCTTTCAAAAAGCCAAATGTGACTCCTTCTCTTCCGAGACCTGTAGTGCACCAGCAGAGCACTTTTCACCCCCATATGGGGTGTTTTCTGAATCGGGAGAAATTGGGCTTCAAATTTTTAGGGGTATTTTCTGCTATTACCCTTTTTAAAAATGTTAAATTTTTGGGAAAACAAGCATTTTAGGTAAAAAAATTTTTTTTACATTTGCAAAAGTCGTGAAACACCTGTGGGGTATAATGGCTCACTTTATCCCATGTTACATTCCCCGAGGGGTCTAGTTTCCAAAATGGTATGCCATGTGTTTTTTTTTTTTTTTGCTGTTCTGGCACCATAAGGGCTTCCTAAATGCAACATGCCCCCCAAAAACCATTTCAGAAAAACGTACTCTCCAAAATCCCCTTGTCGCTCCTTCCCTTCTGAGCCCTCTACTGCGCCCGCCGAACACTTTACATAGACATATGAGGTATGTGCTTACTCGAGAGAAATTGGGCTACAAATACAAGTAAAAATTTTCTCCTTTTACCCCTTGTAAAAATTCAAAAATTGGGTCAACAAGAACATGTGAGTGTAAAAAATGAAGATTGTGAATTTTCTCCTTCACTTTGCTGCTATTCGTGTGAAACACCTAAAGGGTTAAAACGCTGACTGAATGTCATTTTGAATACTTTGGGGGTGTAGTTTTTATAATGGGGTCATTTATGGGGTATTTCTAATATGAAGACCCTTCAAATCCACTTCAAACCTGAACTGGTCCCTGAAAAATATCGAGTTTGAAAATTTTGTGAAAAATCAAAAAATTGCTGCTGAAGTTTGAAGCCCTCTGGTGTCTTCCAAAAGTAAAAACTCATCAATGTTATGATGCAAACATAAAGTAGACATATTGTATATGTGAACCAAAAAAAATGTATTCGTAATATCCATTTTCCTTACAAGCAGAAAGCTTCAAAGTTAGAAAAATGCTAAATTTTCAAATTTTTCATCAAATTTACGGATTTTTCACCAAGAAAGGATGCAAGTATCGACAAAAATTTACGACTATGTAAAAGTAGAATATGTTACGAAAAAATAATCTCGGAATCGGAATGATAACTAAAAGCATCCCAGAGTATGTCCTAAAAGAAATTCCATTTTACTTCCAGGTTTTTAGGAAACAGGAATCAAACCAAAGGGTTAAATACTTGTACAAGGCACTCTTGAACATTTTGCTAAATACTATTTAATGAACATGTGAAAATATTTAAAGTTTTGAAACTTATAAAATGTGCACAAACAATTGAACCTAACCTTTGCTGTTTATACAGCTGATAAACACTTCATGAACTGTCACTGAGATCGTTGATCCCAAACTGGTATATAGTATGCACAACATCATAGCATTAAAACCATATATAAACAAAAAAGTACAACAGGTAACTGGCACTAAGTGAAGTGTTACTGTTGCTACTTCCAACAATAAATCAGGTAAACACTTAAGGCAGTGGTGCTCTATGAAATGTGCCCAGGAACTTGGAGGGGAATGACAGCTCTTTCTCGCTTGCCGTTTTATCAGACTTCTTACATTAAAACCACCATTAAGACTTCTAACATTAAAGGGGTACTCAGCCCCTAGACATATTATCCCCTATCCAAAGGCACCCCAGACATCTAGTGCTTCGGAACTTTGCTCTGTGCCGGATGACTGGCGATGCGGGACGGAGGCTCGTGATGTCATGGTCATGCCCCACTCGTGATGTCACAGCCACGCCCCTCAATATAAGTCTATGGGAGGGGGTGTGGTGACGATCACCCACTTGTGACGTCACGAGCCTCCGGCGCTGCACCCGACGCTCTAAATAAACACCGGGTGCAGCAGGGAGATTGTGGGAGGACCCAGCAGTGGGACCCCCACAATCAGACATGTTATCTAGATGTCTAGGGGCAGAGTACCCGTTTAAGGCTATGTTCACATGACAGAATTTCCATCAAAATTCAGAGGAAAAATTCTGCCCGTAAATTCTGCTACATGAAATTAACATTGGGGTGAATGGGGATTTCATTGTCCCATTGACACATCAAATTTTCTGCAGAAATCCTGCCTTCCCGATTCTGCAAAAACATTGAACCTGTCAATAGTATTTGCAGAATTCATCAGCAGAGTCATTGAAGTCAATGGGACTCTCAATTTTATCCAAAATCTGAGTGTTGAGAGCAAGAAATTCTCCACAAATTCCACGCACATTCCACGATGGAAACATAGAAATTCCACCATGTAAACATAGTCTTAAACCACTGATCACTGAAGTGGTCAAGAAATGACAACCAGTGACAGGGTTATAGGAGGACCCAAGGCTCATTGATGTGTGTGGGTAGTGAAGGTTATCCCATGAGGTCTAATCCCACAGAAGAGCTACTGAGTACAAATTACTGAAAAGTTCATGTTGGCTATGATAGAAAGGTAACAGAGAACACAGGGCAGCTCAGTCTGCTGTATATAGGGACAATGGACATTTAAGCATCAGACTTAGACTGTGGAGTAATGGAAGGAGCTGGCTTGGTTTGAGGAATCAAGTTTTGTTATACTTCATGATGTCACATACTTTTTACCTGAATATAATTGCAGACCAAGTCCACCCGTTCAAGGCAGTGGCCTGATTCAGCATGAAAATGCCCTGACCACATTGCAAAAATTGTTTAGGAATGGTTTGAGGAACACGACTATAACTGTTATAATGTTGAGTTTGGTTTCAAGTCACAATGGTCCAGAAAAGAGCATTGTATAGTAAAAATATTTTATGTATGAGGTCATTGTAAGGCCCCTTTCACACTGCCATTGCTC